>NC_079208.1:37702840-38002840 GCF_026745355.1 Beta vulgaris subsp. vulgaris
TGACATTGATTTATGTAATGACCTACCTTTCCACAATACATACAAAACTTATCACTAGGTAGATCAACATATTTCTTTGTCTTGTTCCTTTTCTTGTAGTTTTCAAAACCAAGACCTTCCTTCCTTTTGGTATGTGGTTTCTCAATCCACTTAGGAACTTTCATGATTTTGCCTCTGTTCCTTGCGACAACCAGTTCCTTTTTAAGATTACAGATCTGTTCCTTTAAAATAATTTTCTCTTTATTCATTTTTTCAATCTCAGATCTGTATCCTTTCAAAGGGGTTGATCTTATATCAAAGGAACTCAGAACAGGGACAAATTCTTTCAAGTGTGAAATCTCTAAATTAATTAGATAATTTTCATTTTTCAAACTTTCATAATATTCTTTGATTTTCAGATTTTTATCAAATAAATCAAAGAATCTTGTTTCAACATCTGTTCTCATTTTCTTAAGCCATTCTATGTGTTCCTTGCAAACTTTTAAGGCTTGTTCCGTTTGTTCACGTTTTTCACGTTCATCTCTACATTCAAGAATTGCATCATAAAGAAGATCATATATTTCAGGCCTAGTTTTACCATCTAGTTCTGACTCAAGTCCATGTTGACTTACCTTAATTTTTTCTTCATCTTCTTTTTCGTCAGTGTTTGCCATGAGGCAAAGGTTTGCTGTTTCTTCAGTTAGTTGTTCCTCTTCTTCTTCCGTCTCTGAATCTCCCCAAGCAACTATCATAGCTTTGCGCACATTTGCCTTAGAGAAAGGTGCTTTTGATTCTTTGTTCCTTTCAGCAAAGCGTTCCTTGTTCCTTTCTTTGGTTTTGTCATTTTCCCAAAGAGGACATTCCTTGATGAAGTGATCTGTACTTCCACATTTATGACAAGCAGCTTTGTTAGAAAATTTCTTACTTTTACCTTTTAAGTTTCGATTCTTCATGTTCCTGTACATCTTTCGAAATTTTCGAACCATGAGGGCTGCTTCTTCTTCTTCTGAGTCCGAATCATCTTCATCATCTGCTTTGAGAGCAATTGATTTTGATTTGGAGCTTTCACCATATTCAGTATCAAGGTGAAGCTCATGAGTCATAAGTGACCCTGCCAGTTGTTCTAAGTTGAACTTAGTGAAGTCTTTTGTTTCCTGAAGAGCAGTGACTTTAGCCATCCATCTATCCTTAGGAAGACTCCTAAGAACCTTTCGAACCTGTTCCTCAGATGAAATAAACTTTCCAAGAGAAGCCAACTCATTTATAATGTTAGTAAAACGAGTAAACATGTCTCGGATGCTTTCTTTGGATTTCATGCAGAACAGTTCATATTGATTCATAAGTAAATCAATTTTCGATCTTTTAACTTCATTAGTTCCTTCGTGGGTTACTTCTAGTAAATCCATATTTGCTTTGCGGATTTGCATCCCATGATCCTATTATGCTCATGGGGTCCAAGTCCACAATGCAATAATTTAATAGCCATGGCATTTACTTCCATTTTTTCAAAATCAGATTTGTCATAATCAGAGAGGGTTTAAGAGTTACCTCATTTTTGTCATTTGTAGTTGTGACTTCGAAATCACCAACTTCAAATGACTCTCCATACCTGATAGTTTTCAGCTTTGATGAATATCTCCATGCGGTTCTTCCAATAGTTGTAGTACTTCCCATTGAACATAGGAGGCCTTTGAGTGGAATAACCTTCTTCAAGTTTCTCGGTGGTATTCATTGTTCCTTGGATCTTTTTCTCAATAGGGTTTCCTATCTTACGTGAGTTCTGGCTCTGATACCAATTGTTATTTCCCTAGGAACACTACAAGAGGGGGGGGGGTGAATTGTAGTTGTAGAAATAAACGTAACTTTTTGCGGAAATTAAAACTTAAACGAATAAACATGCTAAAGGAAAACAAGGGATTTTTACGAGGAAAAACTTCTTGGGCCCAACAAGAAGAAACAACCTCGACCACTAGGGATTTTAAACTCAACACTTTCACTAATTAGGCCAAACAACTTTGTTACAACCTAATTCTAACTCGAGCCACACCTTGAGTTCCTAAACTCAAGTTCCTGAACCATTGTTCCTGTTGGAAATATTTCAGTTTTATGATTTAAAAATTAAATTAATGTATTATTTCCTTTTACTTCCTTAATTTTTCTGTTAGTTTAAAGTAATGGGTTAGTGCTCCTTAACTTTTGGGTTGTTACCATTATAAGTGGTATTGGGTCAGGTTAAGTAAAATGGAAAATTAAGTTGTTGTGGGAGTAGGCCTAAATTATAAGCATTTCAGTTTATAACCGTTGGGCTGCATTGTATATAAAGAACAGTAAGTTTCCTAAAATGATATTAAAAAAACAAAAAGAAAAAACCAATCTCTTTCTCTCTCATTAAAATACCACGGCACTTCTTATTTTCATCTTGTTCTTTACTGTTGCTTTTTTCCATCTTCTTCGTTTGTTGCTTTGTTCATCCTCTTTACTGCTACTCACTAAAAGCTTCAACAAACAATTAATTAAAGGCTGTTAATTCTCGGTTGGAGCATAGAGTTATCAACTGGTTTGGGGATTCTTCTTTACTGTCACCAAAGAAGTCCGACGGGTTGTCGAATCTTGGGAGAGGGACGTATACAAAATTGACCAGTGCAGTGGGGGCGTATCCTCTCTAAAGAGAGCGCTATGGCGTGCTTCGACCCAGGCTATTCTGAACTTATTCTTATTTATTGAATTTAGTTAGTTTGTTATTAGTTTGTTGTTTGATTTTGATTGGCAGTGTACTTGAACAATTTTGTTAAATTGATTTTCTGAGTTGAGTGTTGCTGTAATTTCAGATTATTACTATTAATTTCCTAACAATTTTAGAGAGGATAATTTTCTGAATTAGTGTTAATTGGAATTACAGTTATGGATATTCTAAAGTCCTTGTCTAGTAAACCTGATAAGTTTGATGGAAAAAATTTTCTGTGTTGGCAGCAACAAATGAAATTTTGGTTGACTGAACTGAACCTATTTTCTGTGATTAAAGACAATACACTCATAGATTCTGATGTTGATGGTTCTAAATCCCCTGATCTTGAGAGTTAAAACATATTATGTCATGGCAGAATTTTAAGTGCTCTGTCCGATAGTATCTATCGTATTTTTTGTCATACTAAAACTGCTCATGAATTGTGGAATGCTCTTGATTATCGTTATGGTACTGCTGAAAAAGGTCTTAAACGTGTCTCTACAGATGATTGGCTTGATTTTCAAATGGTGGATAACAAGAGTATGTCTGACCAATTGACCACCTTTGAAAATTTGATTTATGAGATGAAAGCTAAAGGTCTTCATCAAAGTGAGTCGGTGTATGTGTCTTCCCTAATTAAAAAATTGACACCGTCTTGGTCTGACTTTGCTAGGGGTCTTAGACATAAACCTGAACATTTTTCTCTTGATGAATTGTTTGTGGCCTTAAGAATTGAGGACAAGGCTAGATCCTCCTCCTCCAAAGTTGTCCCTAGGTTTGACCACCAAACTAAGGCCCTAGTTGTAGAAAAATCTTTTAAACCTAAGTCTAAATTCTTTAAAAAATCAGGTAATGCTAACTCTGGGTCTAACAACAAATACCATAACAATAAATCTAATGACAATAATAAGAGTTCAGTTCAGTGCTGGGTTTGTGGGAGATCAAATCATATTGCAAGGGATTGCTACCATCGTCATGGCAACAAAAACAAAGGGTCTAAACCCCCAATGACTCCTAAACCTCAAGCTAATATGGTCACTGTGGGGGCTGCCTCCAATTCCCCCTGTCAACAGGTACTTTGTTAGTATCCCAGAGTTGAATTCTGTTTTTAACTCAAATGATTGGTGGATTGACTCTGGGGCTAATGCTCATGTGTGTGCTGATAAAAACTATTTTTCGACCTACCAGGTTCCAAGCACCAGAACTATAAGCATGGGGAATGGGAGTGTAGCTCGCGTCTTAGGAGAAGGCCAAGTCAAGTTGAAGTTGTCATCCGGAAATGTCCTAGTCCTAGATAATGTTTTTCATGTTCCGGATATTAGAAAAAATCTGATTAGTACTTCTTTGTTAATTGGTAAAGGTTTTAAAATTGTTTTTGAGTCGAATAAAGTTGTAATTACTAAATTTGGTCAATTTGTTGGTAAAGGCTTTTTGTTGGATGGTTTATTTCGTTTAAGTGTAATGCCTTCTTCTATTAATGAAACTTCAAGTTCTGATTACTCTATTGCATACGTTGAATCTTGTGATACTTGGCATGGAAGACTTGGTCAAGTTAATCGTAATACAATGAAAAAGATGATGCAACTTGATCTTATTCCTAAGTCTTCTATTGATACACAAGATAAATGTCAAATATGTGTGCAGGCAAAAAACCAAGAAAGCCCCACAAGTCTGTTGAACGAAATACTAAGCTACTGGAGCTAATCCACAGTGACATATGTGATAGTAACCATATTCTAACTCGTGGCGGTAACCAATACTTCATCACTTTTATAGATGATTTTTCTAAATATTGTTATGTTTATTTAATAAAATCTAAAAGTGATTTATTTAAGACTTTCAAAATCTACAAAGCTGAAGTGGAAAATCAGCTTGAGCGGAAACTTAAAATTCTTCGCTCTGACAGAGATGGTGAGTATGCTCCCGATGAAATGAATGATTTTTGCAAACTACATGGTATAATACATGAAGTATCTCCTGCATATAGTCCTCAGTCTAATGGTGTTGCGGAAAGAAAAAACCAAACTTTGCTTGATATGGTAAATGCATTGCTTCTTAGTTCCGGTCTACCTAAAAATTGTTGGGGTGAGGCTTTATATTCAGCTTGTATGATTCTTAATCGTATTCCCTTTAAACATTCAGATAAGACTCCTTATGAGCTCTGGAAAAATAAAAGGCCCTCTCTGAAATTTCTTAAAGTGTGGGGGTGTTTGGCCAAGGTTAATATTCCTATAGTTAAGAAGATAAAAATTGGCCCAAAAACTGTTGATTGTGCATTTGTTGGTTATTCTCTTAATAGTACTACTTATAGATTTCTAGTTTTCAATTCTGAAGTTCCTGAAATTTCTAATAATACTATTATAGAGTCCAGAGATGTAGTTTTCTTTGAAAATATTTTTCCCATGAAGGATAAACTTTCTAGACCTCTTAATGCTAATGTTTCCACTTCTTCTAATGGTGTTAATATTGATCAATGTGACATTTCTCTTAGTAATGAACCTGTTGAGCCTAGAAGGAGTAAGAGGCAAAAGAAGGCTAAAGCCTTTGGTGATGATTTTTATACCTTTTTACTTGAAAATGAGCCCAAAACCTACAGTGAAGCTATGTTATCTATTGATGCCCTTTCTGGAAAGATGTTGTTTCTGATGAGATGAATTCCCTTACGTATAACAAGACTTGGTTTTTGACTGACCTCCCACCTGGTTGTAAGACAATTGGGTGCAAATGGATCTTTAGGAAGAAATTAAGGACAGATGGGTCAGTGGACAAATTTAAGGCCAGACTAGTTGGTAAAGGGTTCAAACAAGAAGCTGGTGTCGATTTCTTTGATACATATTCTCCTGTTTCTAAGATTACTACTATTCGTTTACTAATTGCTATTGCATCTGTTTACAAGCTAGACATCCATCAAATGGATGTAAAAACCGCCTTTTTGAATGGTGAGTTAGAAGAGGAAATTTACATGGATCAACCAGAAGGCTTTATTGTGCCCGGTGAGGAAAAGAAGGTTTGTAAGCTCGTAAAGTCTCTTTATGGACTAAAACAGGCTCCTATGCAATGGCATGAAAAATTTGACAAGGTTATGCTTTCTAATGGCTTTCATATTAATCAAGGTGATAAATGTGTTTATACTAAAGTTATCGATAATGCATGTGTTATCTTATGTTTATATGTCGATGATATTCTTATTCTTGGTACTAACATTCAAATTATTAACGGTACCAAAAATTTGTTATCTAGTAGTTTTGATATGAAAGATCTTGGTCCAGTTGATGTTATTTTAGGCATTAAGGTGACCAAGAACGGTAACTCTACATCTTTATCCCAATCTCACTATGTGGAGAAATTGTTGCGTAAATATAATTACTTTGATGCTAGTCCTATCTCCGTGCCTTATGACCCTACTGTCAACTTGTCCAAAAATAAAGGAGTAAGTGTCTCACAGCATAAATATTCACAAATTATTGGGTCCTTGTTGCATCTCATGAACCACACTAGACCTGATATTGCTTATGCAGTAGGAAGACTTGCTAGATATACTCATAGTCCTAATACCTCACATTGGAGTGCTTTAGAAAGATTATTCAAATACTTGAAGGGGACTATGAATTATGTTATTACCTACACTGGTTTCCCTAATGTGGTTGAAGGGTATACTGATGCTAACTGGATCACTGATTCGCATGAAACTAAGTCCACCAGTGGATATGTTTTTACATTAGCAGGTGGCGCCATATCTTGGAGGTCTGCAAAGCAGACGATTATCTCTCGTTCGACCATGGAGGCCGAGCTAATAGCACTAGACAGTGCTTGTACTGAGGCGGAATGGCTTAAAACTTTATTAAATGATATACCTATATTGACTAAGCCTGTACCTCCTATTTCTATTCACTATGATAGTCAAGTCGCTATAGCTAAGGCCAAGAGTAAAAATTATAATGAGAAGAGAAGACACCTAGTGGTAAGACATAAGTCTATTAGACATATGATTTCTCATGGAATTATTTCTTTGGATTTTGTCAGGTCCGAAAATAATATTGCGGATCCGCTCACCAAACGTTTGACGCGTCAACAAGTTCTACAAACATCAAGGGGAATGGGATTAGAGCCTTCAAATTAATTCACCACAGTGGAAACCCAACCTCGGAGGTATGGCGATCCCATGAACGAGGTTCAATGGGTAAGAACGAAACTGTAAATCTGGTGATTTGGAAGAGCAATGTATATGGTTGTATCCCATTATTGTGCTTATTGCTCTTCATGTGACGTTTGAGGTTGAGTTTACAGCTCTTAATGAGTCCGAAGGCAGAATAATTGCGGGATGTCTGGTCACAAGTCATCCTTGAGGATTCACATAGATGGACGTGGTGGTGGGGTCGCCACTGTGGGGGTGTAGGCAACCTCCTAATGACGTTCATGACACGAGATTCTTGCGCATGACCGTAAGGCGCACCACTGATAAAACCATGTTGATAACTTATGCCGTGTGTATAGTAAGTCTAAACTTGATATAAGGAGTCGAGTTCAAAGTATGTTAGTACTACTACGATTCTTTCAAGTGCAAACTTATCTATACTAAGTGTAGGTTCAAACCCGGAAGGTACCTACATCTATTACGCGGTAATCTGGCGATATGCTCAATCAAGTAATTTTATTTCTGGAAAAATTTTTAAATCATGTGGGGGATTGTTGGAAATATTTCAGTTTTATGAATTAAAAATTAAGTTAATGTATTATTTCCTTTTACTTCCTTAATTTTTCTGTTAGTTTAAAGTAATGGGTTAGTGCTCCTTAACTTTTGGGTTGTTACCATTATAAGTGGTATGGGTAGGTTAAGTAAATGGAAAATAAGTTGTTGTGGGAGTGGGCCTAAATTAAGGCATTTCAGTTTATAACCGTTGGGCTGCATTGTATATAAAGTAAGTTTCCTAAAATGATACTAAAAAAACAAAAAGAAAAAACCAATCTCTTTCTCTCTCATTAAAATACCACGGCACTTCTTATTTTCATCTTGTTCTTTACTGTTGCTTTTTTCCATCTTCTTTGATTGTTGCTTTGTTCATCCTCTTTACTGCTACTCACTAAAAGCTTCAACAAACAATTAATTAAAGGCTGTTAATTCTCGGTTGGAGCATAGAGTTATCAACTGGTTTGGGGATTCTTCTTTCCTGTCACCAAAGAAGTCTGACGGGTTGTCGAATCTTGGGAGAGGTACGTATACAAAATTGACCAGTGCAGTGGGGGCGTATCCTCTCTAAAGAGAGCGATATGGCGTTCTTCGACCCAGGCTATTCTGAACTTATTCTTATTTATTGAATTTAGTTAGTTTGTTATTAGTTTGTTGTTTGATTTTGATTGGCAGTGTACTTGAACAATTTTGTTAAATTGATTTTTTGAGTTGAGTGTTATTGTAATTTCAGATTATTACTATTAATTTCCTAACAGTTCCCTTAACAGCAGTTCCTCTCAACTTCACTCGAAGTTTTCTCACACATACAAGCACTAGTGGAAAAAACATCAATTGCTCCGGTTAAAAAGCCCACAAATGCTCCGTATTTGACCCGTAGCAGAAGCCATACGAGCATTTGAGCATTTTAGCAAATGCTCCGTTTTCAACCGAAGCATAAACCGGAGCATTTGATTGTTAAATGCTCCGGTTTTTTCTTAACAACCGGAGCATTTGCTAGTTTTTTTTTTTTTTTTTAAAAAAATTGTACAGCTTGCTGAAGCTGTACATGCCCCAACAAGGAGTAAAAAGTTCTACATACAGGGCTAGCCCCTATCATGAAGCATACAATCAACTCATACCCCCATTATCCCCACATAATTTAAAGACTACTTATACTCTTATAAGAATCAAAAGAACATGTAAAAATTCCTTTTGCAATGTTGTGCTTCTAAGGAGTCATAAAGAGATGTAGATCAAAACATGGACTTAATAGAATTTACAGCAGTTTGCTAGAGTTTACCACTGATATAAACTTGTAAGTAGGACATCAAAATTAAACTTTGCAGAACCACATTATTGAGAAATTCAGAACAGGGGTGCTCCAGATCTACCATCTGATAGGCTAAGTGCTTAGGAACAACAGATCCAGAAGAATGTCCAAGTGATGCTTCAGTTCCATGGGCCAAAATGAATTCAGTTTCTTCGACATTGTCCACAACCTTCAGGTCTAGACCCTGAATAAGTGGCAAAGAGCAATCTGATTAGTATTATCGTTAACCATCTATTATATGCTCATTGAGATGTTTCCAGAACTGCATCAAAGAGTATAAACCTACAAGTATACATAAACAATTTGGTAAATGATAGAGAATAACAAGTTGGACGCTGAGGATGTCATAAGACAAAAGGGTGACATAAAAGGAAAAAACATGGCACTATGATTTCTCTTCCTCGGGTGTATTTGAAATCCATTCACCTTACGAAAAACATCTTAAAAGAAGGGACAATAAAAGAAAATATGATTTCTGTGAGCATGTTTTGTAATTTAAGGTGGTACAAGCTGGCCAAAATTTTGTATCTAAATTCTAAGGTCCAGCGGGTGGGGGAGGGGAGTTAAATGAACAATGAATCAAACGTGTAACATACATCAAGAGATATAGCACCCCAGTTGCTCCAGGTTAAGTGGATGCATGACCTTCCGAGAGCTGCAAACCAAGCATCATAGCCTGTCCATAATGAGAAACAAGGGAAACCCAAGCAAGAGTTTATACTCAAATGACAGTCACAAATATTAGAAGGTCTAAGCCAAGACTATCAATGCAATACTGCCATCAACAAATCAATTGTAAACATGAACCACCATTAGAAAGATACAAAAGAGAAAGCATGGTTAAAAGATGCCTAAGCCAAGAACAGTCGGGGAGCATGCAGTAATGGCATGTGCATCTTAGTACAACTGCTTATAGAAGATGTGGAACCAGAACCCAGAAGCACAAAATCAGGTGTTCAGGAGCTTTCTTAACGCAGATAGTAAATCTTAACACATTACGAGTATTCTACCATATAAAGAAACACCTCGTGTTTGGTTTCACGCAACATGGTTTTGGAGTGAATGACAAAGGAGCATAAGTAATTTTTATGTCTCTACCATCATATTGATATATAATATATATGCACATCTACAAGCCATATATGTGTAATCATAAATACTTTCAAAAATTTATAAAAGGTCCCCAGGCATATTTTTGTAACTACATACATCCATCTAAGTCTATTGCCATATCAAAATTAGTTGGAAAAGTTAGATGAGGACATGTCTTTACAAATATCTCCGCAGAAGAAGCATGCATCTCTCCTGTAATGTTTGTAACTAATCTACAAAAATGGACTAATCGAGACACACATTTGAAGTGAATAAATAATCGTCATGGCAAAGAGGCTTTAAAAGAATAGCTGAAAAGCCACTCTTTAATGTCAAACGACATATTAGAGTTTTTTTTTTTGTGCGCGTGGTGTCACAACAGAGATCTCCAATGACGAGATCTGAACTAGGAACTTCAGTAGTAAGAAAATGCTACTAATAATGGCAAGGAGGTATAGACTACAAATTTAATTATACTACTGTACATGAATTTCTCTTCCATTTGCAGAACTATTCCACAGCATTTGGGTAGCTTAAAGCCTTAAACTAAGTATCTAACAGATCCAGTTCTCCAGACATAATTGTTACGTTTTAGATTACTCCATTTTGGTATAAGTAACAGCAAAACATAGATCAAAGCCACTACCGAATAAACTCGAATGAACACATAGATCAACAAACTTGCTTACCAAATGCTTAAAAAGTAACCAATCATAACATACATGTTGAAATAGCACCTGGGTACAGCTTTTTCCCATCATGAAGAACTCCAAACTCATCTAGAAACCAAGCCTGCCAGCAAACCAACAAACAATAGATATCAAAACCAATTTCTTTATATCTGTCAGTTACCATCATATTTCCGACTCCTCAATCTTAATTAACCAGCTCATTACTCTATAAACTCATCCCACTTCGAACTTCTAGCAATCACAGAACACATAATACTCAAATTTCCGCAATTTTGTCATAATACTAACAATTAAAAAGCTCTTCATGCCTGATTAGTACAGAGAAAGATGTAAATTACCCATAAACATATATTTCAAGATTGATCAAAATTCATAATATAACATGTAGATTACTCGAAATCAGACTGTTATTCCCGCTCTAACTAGTAGAGAGAAGGATCAAATCCCAGATTCTTCAATTTCTCAGTCGTCACAGATGCTCGTCTTGATGAGTTACTTATAACCACCATCTTCGCCCAAGTTTTTGCCAGCTTTTCCACTGTCGCCAAAAAAAATTAAATTTGACCATCAAAGCCACTACCGAATAAACTCGAAAACAGTGTAAAAGGTGTTATACACCCACCAACACCCAATCAAACTACTAACAAGTAAATATATGAAAATTGCAAATTCCAATAATACTCAAAAAGAGGTTTAAACCTCCTAATTTTACTCATTTATATATGAAAATCGCAAATCAACCCAGCTACTTCGAAATTGCAAATTTGAATACATTACATCAGCAAAGCTAAAACTTCTCAATCTTCCAGAATTACACAAACAAATCAACTAAATTCTACGTCTAACTAAATCAAGCATATTACAGATAAATTCGATTAACTGATAACAAAGCCACACTAGAAGTCCAAATCAACCATATTACAGATAAGCGATCATCAACCATATTGTTTAAATAACCCAAGCATTTGTAAAGTAGCAAAATAAGTTTTGTCCACTAGTGTCATCATACCATTCTTAACGAGTTCAAAGAGTCGCCAAAGAATGAAGTTTCTAGTTTGGAAAGTTTATTTAGAATGGACTGACTAAATTCAGAAGTGAGCTAAACCAACCTTTTTTTTCTTTTTCTTGTTGTGAGTACACTAGTTGGTAATTCGCAGATTTCAGTCAAAATTCAATAGTGTTTTCTTGTAAATTTGAAGGTCATTCACTATCATGAATCAGTTTTATGGCTTACCTAGAGCATAAAATCCCCAATAAAGAAGCTATGAAGTCCACTAAATTTCATAGTTTTGAGCTTGTCATACCTCTAGAAATTATAAGACTATAAAAGCATATACAATAACAAAAATTGGGTAAACTTACTGTTTCAAAATTGATTGGATCCATCTCTTTGAGCTTTCGCACATGACCCTTTGTATCGGGGTCAAAAATACTCCCTATGAAGCTATAAACCTCTGCAAAATCTGGTAAACCTGCAACATCATTCAACATGAGTGCTAATTGAAGCACCAAAAGACTTGATGAAGTTGCTTGACCATGCAGCATATGAGGTTTAACCAGTTCATAACAACAAAATAAGCACTATATTATATGAATAAAAAGTAATATACTTCATTTATGATTAAATGTACTACTTTATTGAAAAATATATTACCAAACAATAGTACTTAAAGCAGTTATGAACCGGACGTGTCTCTGCAGCATCTATCAAGAAATTGTCAAACTAAATCTATTAGAATTACTATGGCGTTACAGTGAACAACAGAAATATAACAAAGTGAACTATCTTCAACAGTGGAGCTTCTATCAAACTCAAATTGTTTTCCAGATTGTATTTATTATTGAACTAACAACCAATTATTGCAAAGCATATTTGTGGTGTTGAAGGAAGCAGAATAAGCGATGGCTGTTTGTGGAAGCATTGACACTGTGGATTATCCCAAAGGCAAAAACTACTAAATCAGTACCAACAATTAATACCAATCATGTCCTATCATTTACAGTACAATCTACTTAAATCTCTTATCCTTGAGTGCAAAATCTATAAAATTCACAAATTAAAGAACCCTAGATACTCAACTAAATGAAACTGAACGAACACAAAAGCATCAGAAATGAAAAAATACTAGGAAATCATGTCGATCGAAAAACCAAAATAATTTTACGAAGTCGTAAATGACGAAAGAAAAGGAAGGATCTAGGGTTTTGAAGCGTGGAAAAAAGAGGTAGAACGAATACCTCGAGCTGAGAAAGAAGACGATTGCGGTATTGAAATCATTTCGAAGAGACGATTCTTTGAAACATTCGGAGGTCCGAGAAATTACTTCCGTGTTTTGGAATCGAGGTAACAGATAAAGTTTTTGACCTGAACAAAACCCTGAACGAAATCAAAGAAAACCCTAAAAAAATCCCCAAATCTAGGAAACTAAAAAAAACTAAATTACAGCAATAAAACTAAATTACAGCAGTAAAGTTCGAATGAAATTACCTGGTCATGCATTCCAAGGAGCGGACCGAGAGTGAAGAGGAAGAGAGAGAGGGAAGCAGTTTGATGGAGAGGGAAAGAGAGAGAAAACCGCATCCTGAATTGACAATCGAGGGGGGGGGGAGGTTGGGGTTAGGACTTAGAAGGGAAGGAAAGATGAGGAGGGTCGAAATAAAAATATTTGACGTCAAATGCTTTGGTTGACTAATCAACCCGAGCATTTGTAAGTTTTTTATTGAAATTTTCACAAATGCTTGGGTTGATTAGTGAACCGAAGCATTTGATAAGTAGAAAAAGCAGTTTTTTCCACTAGTGAAGCTTCACTCAAAGCCTCTCTCTTACAGAACTTCACTCAAAGTTCCCTTACCCCAAAAACCAAAATACAATTGATCGAAATAAGCTTAGTGGAATTAGAGTAAGAAGGCAAAGAACAAATGGCTATTATGAGAGAATGAAGGCACTGACACTTAATTAGTTAAACTCACTTAATTACTTAGTCAGACACAATTTGGAACTTATCTAGACTTCTATATTTATAGTGTTAATCATGAAGAACGTGGGATTAAAACTAGAGTACATGTTTAGTCCATTAACCCATGATGTTCCTTCCCCTAAGGAACACGTTTCACATCATGTCCCATGATCCCATGAACTAAAATGAACGTGGATATTTTCAGCCATTACTCCTAAGTAATAGGAGTTCCTTGAGCTTTATCCGAAAATCAGTTTTATAAAAACTCTTTTTATCTTTAAAACTGAATTTTTAATCTTTAAGAAAATAATATCTTTTAAATAAAATCTTTCTAACAACCGGATATTTATTTTCTTATTTTTCCGAAAAAATAAAATCTTTTTCTAAAACAGATTTTCTTTTTAAAACTGATTTTATCATTTGAAATTAGATTTAACTAATTTCCTATAATTTAGGCATGACTTACTCAAATATCATTTTAACCGTTCAATATTTGCACGCCTAAGTCTAGTTCCTTTTATTAACTAAGTTCCTTTAACATATTCGTTTAGTGCCACTTAGTTTGTTCCTTACAAAGGAACAAACTCTCATTCTCAAATAGACTGCCACTGTTCCTTACCATTCTTTCTTTGTTCCTTTACATTGGAACTAGAAAATAAAACGCCTAGCTTCTATTCTTCTTGATCCAATGCTTGCTCCAGTATCAACATAGAAACTTCTTTACTTAGCCTTTGAAATCCTCTCTTGACTTCTTCATTGACTTCGTATTCTCCCAGTTCCTTGCATTGATACCTTAAACACCATACACTTAAATAACTCATTAGTTCACTACTTAGTTTGTTCCTTTGTTTCTTTGTCATTATCAAAACTAGGGTTCAACAATTTCCCCCTTTTTGATGATGACAACAAAGGTACAAACTAAGGAAAATAACAAATAATATAAGTGAATGATAATAAAAAACATAAAGAAGAAAATGAAAAATAAAACACAATTTATGTAGTAACTGAATTTTGATTTTTCATTTACCTTAACCTATTTTTGATTTTTCATTTACCTTATCCATTTTTTAATTTTTTAATTTCCATTTTTTTCAAGTTTATGTACAGTTTGTTCCTTAAATCATTTTCCCCCTTTGTCATCCTCAAAAAGAATAGACTCTGCATATTGATGAATTGATTTAACACCTTAAGACCAATATACAAGCACCATTGGTGGTTAAGTTAGAAAATCAAAGAGTAAACTTGCTCAAACATCAATCACATAATACTAGCCATTCCAAGGAAGAAATTATGCAAATAATTAGAAACTAGAAAATAGCAAAAGTCATTGATTATATAGCACTTGTTCCATAACAAAACAAAGAAAGAAAAGAAAAAGGAAAAACAAAAGTTGTGTTCCTTGATAAAGAAACAGGAACAACAAAACACAAAAAAAACTAAGAAAGGGAAGGGGAATGGTGTTCCTCTACAACTTCTTCTTCAACCACATCCTCAATTTTTCATCACCACCCCATGATGAGTCAACCTGTTCCTTCAGCTCCTCCAAGGCACGAGCCATAGAGTCCATCTTCTTTTGCTGCGCAACCACGTATCACTCAATTCTTCATAAGACTTATCATAGTATCAGTTTTGGCATCCAAAGTCCAATGAAGATGATTGTAAAATTTTATCATATGTTGTGCAGGAAGGCAGACTTCATTAACCCAGTTAGATCATCCGGATTTCCTGTTCCTTACCCTTGGAACTAGAGGCAGATGGGGGTTTGTGAAGGAACTGGAGGGGTTTGAGTGGAAGGTCATCTGTTCCAGGAATGGAAACAGAAGGTGAAGGGTGATAAATGGGAGGAAGAAATGGTGGTGTGGGTGGAAGAGTTGTGGAGGTGGAAGCAAAAGGATTTGGCCTTTTATTTCATCCTTCAACTGCTCAAAACTGGAAGGAACAGAGAAGGACGAAGGTGAAATGGAGGGTATTTTGTGAAAGGAACAGAGAGTTTGGGAGATGGTGGTGGAGTAGGTTCCTTGAGAGTGAGGGTACCTGTTCCTCATTATCCGAAAGGACTAAGGAGAGTCCTCGTTGGAAGGAACAGGAACTGGAGCAATTTTTCACGAGTGCTCTTTCTCACTCTCAAGGAACAGAGGTTTAGGCTTATGGGCAATGTGTTTGCGCCTTTAGGTTTCGGTTCCTCCGGTTAGGAACAGGTTATCCAAGATTACATCATTACCTCTTCTAAGTCCAGTTTGGGCAGTTTTCTTTTTCCTGAGGAACTGGAAGCCATTCTTCCTTGAATGAGAACACCTTCTTGGACAGACAAGCCAAGTCCATTTAGGGTCTTCTCATTCAAGATGTTCCCTTGTTTGACTCCTATTGGTGGTCCAACCGTAAGTCTTACTTCAAAGTGATGAAGTAAGAAGTTATCAAGGCACCGTACCAATACACAATTGTTCTCAATACAGTGGGTTAAATGTTGAATGAAGAGGGAAGGGAAATTGATTTGTATGTGGTGTCCAAGCAAAACATGTAACACATATCCAAGAGACCCACTTCATTCCTCTTTTCAGTTCGAGGAATGAGTGCTCTCCAAACCAATTAAAAGTACTTTGTGAAGGGGAGAGAGTAGGTTATGGTTAAGTTTGTTTTGGCCAGCGTTCCTCCAAAATATTCTAAGATTTTGTCTTGAAAAATTCGGAAAGGAAACAGTTCCTTTCCTTTTAAATACAAATCAGTTCCTTTGCAAGGAACTTCCCATACTTTGCTTAAAGTGCTTGATTAAACCTTATTTTTTTCCTCTAACCTCAGTTGTGCAAGTTCCATTAGTATTAACAAAATTTGCACAAACTCATCCATAGCTAGAGGAACAAGAGCATTATTAAAGGCGAATTCAAACAAGAATTCCATGCCTTGTTCCTTTAGAATGGAGGTTAATTCTGAAATTCAATTTTATTTGCCCATTCTAAATCGACGCAAAAACCCAAACATACCTAGATTCACTTCGTTCGACCCTTTTCTTGGAAGACGAAGAAACAGTTCCTTTGGAAGGAACAGGTGCATTTCTTCTTCTTCCCCCTGAGATTGTTCCGGGGTTTCTTCTTCATCGTCTTCCCCAATCAATTTTCTTCTCGCATCTCCTTCTAGGAGATTCTAATTGTGTTCCTCTATGGGGTTTTCTTGAATTATGTCGGTTTCAAGGGTTTTGTTGGAGATGAAGAAATTTCCATTTTTGAAGTGTCGGTTGTTTTTGATGTTGGAAAAGGTGAGTTTCTTGAAGTTTTTGCCATGATTTGTGAAGGTTTGGAGGTTTTTATGGAGTATCAAAGGGTGTGATGAAGTTTCGGATTGGTGAAGATGAAGAGTTTGAGAGGAACACGGTTTCTTAGATGAATTAAGAAGGAAGTTTTGCATGTAATAGTAATTATGACACGCGGGAAAGAAATAAAGCAAAAAAAAATAAAATAAAAAGGAAGAAAACGAAAAGATAAAAGAACCAAGATTTAATTAAACTGGTTCCCCTTATTTTTGGGATTTTTCGGATTTTTCGGATTTTTATGAATTTTAATTTTTGAAAGAAAATAAATGCTAAGGAACTTGTGCTATAGGAACAACTAATGCTACATATCAATGTCCTTCATATCATGCATGTTTCTTGACCTTAGGAACAGTAAGGGGAGTATTATGTGACATTTGTGAGTTGTTTATTTCTTTGAATTCATGTTTATGTTTTGCAACATTCCAATTTGCAATGGTCTTAGGCAATTAAACACAATTATTTTTAGCACACAAAGTCACTCAAATTGATTCAAACATGGGGGAATTGACATAGGAACAATCACTTAATTTTTATTAACCTCCAAGCCTTAATTTTTCATATCTATCTCTTTGCAAAGGCTTAGTTAATATCAGCAATCTGATAATCAGTTTGACAAAACTCAAGTTTAATCAAACCTTTTTCAACATTTTCTCTTAAAAAGTGATGTCTATATGTATATGCTTTACTCTAGAATGATGCACTGGATCTTTAGATATACTATAGCACTTGTATTGTCACAATAAATAGGAACACATTCAAAGTTTATTCCATAGTCACTAAGTTGTTGTTTTATCCAAAGCATTTGAGAGCAACATGCAGCAGCGCTACATATTCTGCTTCAGCAGTGGATAAAGCAACTGTGTTTTGTTTCTTGGTACTCCAAGAAACTAAACTATGACCAAGGAATTGTGCCATACCTGAGGTGCTTTTCCTATTACAAGATCTCCAGCATAATCTGCATCTGCATATCCTTTTAGTTCGAATGTATCACTTCTTGGATAGTAGAGTCCAAGATCATCTGTTCCTTTAAGATATCTAAGAATTCTCTTCACAACAGTGAGGTGAGACTCCTTTGGATTTGCTTGAAATCTAGCACACAAACCAACACTGAAAGCTATGTCTGGACGACTAGCAGTTAGATACAAAAGTGAACCAATCATTCCTCTATATTTTGTTTGATCAACACTTGTTCCTATGGAGTCTTCATCTAATCTAGTTGAAGTTCCCATAGGAGTGTGATTTATCTTTGAATTTTCGAGGCCATATTTCTTTAATAGTTCCTTTATGTATTTTTGTTGGTGAACAATTATACCTTTTTCAGTTTGTTTGATTTGTAGTCCAAGAAAGAAATTTAACTCACCCATCATACTCATTTCAAATTCATTGCTCATGAGACTTGAGAATTCTTTGCACAATGTTTCATTAGTAGCTCCGAATATGATGTCATCAACATATATTTGAACAAGCAAAATATCAGTTCCTTTAGATTTTAGGAACAAGGTTTTATCAACCTTTCCTCTTTTAAATTGTTTTCTAAAAGGAACTTTGATAATCTCTCATACCATGATCTAGGTGCTTGTTTTAACCCATAAAGAGCTTTATCAAGCTTGTAGACATGATTTGGGAGATTATTATTTTCAAACCAGGGGGTTGTTCAACATATACATCTTCGTTTAGATAGCCATTTAAAAATGCACACTTAACATCCATTTGATATAATTTGAATCCCATGTAAGCAGCAAATGCAATTAAAATTCTAATGGCTTCTAATCTAGCTACAGGAGCAAAGGTTTCTTCATAATCAATTCCTTCTTGTTGTTATAACCTTTTACTACAAGTCTAGCTTTGTTTCTTACAATGGTTCCATATTCATCTAGTTTGTTTCTAAACACCCATTTTAAGCCAATTACTTTTTGTTGTTTAGATGAAGGAACTAGATGCCATACCTTGTTTCTTTCAAACTCATTTAATTCAGCTTGCATTGCATAATCCAATCAGAGTCAGTTAAGGCTTCTTCATGATTTCTTGGTTCCATCATTGATAGGAACGCATGAAATGCACAAAAGTTCCTTAACTGAGATCTAGTTTGCGTACCTTTGGATATGTCGCTGATTATGAGTTCCACAGGATGTGACTTTTGTAATCTCCAAGGTTTTGGTTGAAACTCTCTTATAGGAACATGTTGTTCCTCATGAGTTCCTTGAGTAGATGAGGAACTCTGCTCAGTTGTTCCTCTGTTAGCCTCGGTGGACTCAGTTCCTTCATTTAGAGGAACAGGAGCATCTTCTCCTCCTTGAGGAACAGGAACATCATTGATTCATTATTTTCAATTCCTCGTTCCTTTCCTCTTTCACTTCTTCTTCTTCTTGTGAATCTGCGTTCCTTGTACTTGGTTGTGCTAACCCTATCTCATAGTCATCAACCTGTATGCTTGGATTATGTTTGTCAGATTCATCAAAGATTACATGAATGCTTTCTTCAACACACATAGTTCTCTTGTTATATACTCTATAAGCTTTACTATGTGAGGAGTATCCTAAAAATGTTGCTTCATCACTCCTTGCATCAAATTTTCCAAGATTATCTTTTCCATTATTATGCACATAACATTTGCACCAAATGTTCTAAAATAGGTGATGTTTGGTTTCTTTCCAAAGTAAAGTTCATAAGGAGTTTTATTAATGATAGGTCTCATCATGGCACGATTAATTATGTGACAAGCAGTATTAACAGCTTCAGCCCAAAAGTTCCTTGGAAGTTCACTAGCAATTAACATGGTTCTAGACATTTCCTCCAAAGTTCTATTTTTCCTTTCTACAACACCATTTTGTTGTGGTGTTCTAGGGGCAGAAAAATTATGATCTAGGCCATTATCTCTGCTTAGGTCATCAAATTTATAATTTTCGAATTCCTTGCCATGATCTGATCTAATGTGCATTATTTTATGCCACTTAGGTTCTGAACTCTTTTAGCAAAGACAAGGAACTCAACATAAGTTTCGTCTTTACTAGAGTGAAAAATAACCCAAGTGTAGTCATCTACAATCACAAGTACATACCTCTTTCCACTTCTGCTTTGAATTCTCATGGGTTCACATAAGTCCATATGATTAATTCTTAATGGTTTAGTGGTACTTACAATCGTTTTAGATTTGAAAGAGGATCTTACTTGTTTACCTCGTGCACATGCATCACAAACTTGATCAATATGAAATTTTATGGATGGTAATCCTAAAACAAGTCTTTTGATCTAAGTTTCTCAAGTAATGAAAAGCTAGCATGTCCTAGACGCTTGTGCCATAGAAGTGAATCATCTTCAATAACACTAAGACAAGTTAAATTGATTTGAGGAACAAGGTCTAGATCCACAATGTATGTGTTCCCTTTCCTTGTTCCTTCCAAGATAACCTTCTTAGTTTTAATGTTGATGATAAGCATTTTTTTTATCAAATTTTACAGTATTTCCTTTGTCACAGAATTGAGAAATGCTTAATAGATTATGTTTTAGACCTTCAACTAAAAATACATTTTCAATGGAGTGTAATGGTGACTTACCGACCTTACCCATAGCAACAATGTTACCTTTCTTATTATCACCAAATGTTACACTCCACCTTCATAGGTTGTGAGTGAGAGAAACTTCGTTTTGTCTCCTGTCATGTGCTTGGAACAACCACTATCGAGATACCAGTGTTGTTCCCCCTCACTCCAACCTGCAAAAATCAACTAGTGTTAGTTGTAGGAACCCCATCTTTCGTGGGTTCCTGTTCTTGACTAGGATTTGTTTTGACAACCCATTTTTTCTTACTTATTGTCACTTTTTCCCAATCATTCAGATTTTATTGACATTGATTTATGTAATGACCTACCTTGCCACAATACATACAAAACTTATCACTAGGTAGATCAACATATTTCTTTGTCTTGTTCCTTTTCTTGTAGTTTTCAAAACCAAGACCTTCCTTCCTTTTGGTCTGTGGTTTCTCAATCCACTTAGGAACTTTCATGATTTTGCCTCTGTTCCTTGCGACAACCAGTTCCTTTTTAAGATTACAGATCTGTTCCTTTAAAATATTTTCTCTTTATTATTTTTTCAATCTCAGATCTGTATCCTTTCAAAGGGGTTGATCTTATATCAAAGGAACTCAGAACAGGGACAAATTCCTTCAAGTGTGAAATCTCTAAATTAATTAGATAATTTTCATTTTTCAAACTTTCATAAATTCTTTGATTTTTAAGTTTTTATCAAAAAATCAAAAATCTGTTTCACATCTGTTCTCATTTTCTTAAGCCATTCTATGTGTTCCTTGCAAACTTTAAGGCTTGTTCCGTTTGTTCACGTTTTTCACGTTCATCTCTACATTCAAGAATTGCATCATAAAGAAGATCATATATTTCAGGCCTAGTTTTACCATCTAGTTCTGACTCAAGTCCATGTTGACTTACCTCAATTTTTCTTCATCTTCTTTTTCGTCAGTGTTTGCCATGAGGCAAAGGTTTGCTGTTTCTTCAGTTGGTTGTTCCTCTTCTTCTTCCGTCTCTGAATCTCCCCAAGCAGCTATCATAGCTTTGCGCACATTTGCCTTAGAGAAAGGTGCTTTTGATTCTTTGTTCCTTTCAGCAAAGCGTTCCTTGTTCCTTTCTTTGGTTTTGTCATTTTCCCAAAGAGGACATTCCTTGATGAAGTGATCTGTACTTCCACATTTATGACAAGCAGCTTTGTTAGAAAATTTCTTAGTTTTACCTTTGAAGTTTCCATTCTTCATGTTCCTGTACATCTTTCGAAATTTTCGAACCATGAGGGCTGCTTCTTCTTCTTCGAGTCCGAATCATCTTCATCATCTGCTTTGAGAGCAATTGATTTTGATTTGGAGCTTTCACCATATTCAGTATCAAGGTGAAGCTCATGAGTCATAAGTGACCCTGCCAGCTGTTCTAAGTTGAACTTAGTGAAGTCTTTTGTTTCTTGAAGAGCAGTGACTTTAGCCATCCATCTGTCCTTAGGAAGACTCCTAAGAACCTTTCGAACCTGTTCCTCAGATGAAATAAACTTTCCAAGAGAAGCCAACTCATTTATAATGTTAGTAAAACGAGTAAACATGTCTCGGATGCTTTCTTTGGATTTCATGCAGAACAGTTCATATTGATTCATAAGTAAATCAATTTTCGATCTTTTAACTTCATTAGTTCCTTCGTGGGTTACTTCTAGTAAATCCCATATTTGCTTTGCGGATTTGCATCCCATGATCCTATTATGTTCATGGGGTCCAAGTCCACAATGCAATAATTTAATAGCCATGGCATTTACTTCCATTTTTTCAAAATCAGATTTGTCATAATCAGAGAGGGGTTTAAGAGTTACCTCATTTTTGTCATTTGTAGTTGTGACTTCGAAATCACCAACTTCAATGACTCTCCATACCTGATAGTTTTCAGCCTTGATGAATATCTCCATGCGGTTCTTCCAATAGTTGTAGTACTTCCCATTGAACATAGGAGGCCTTTGAGTGGAATAACCTTCTTCAAGTTTCTCGGTGGTATTCATTGTTCCTTGGATCTTTTTCTCAATAGGGTTTCCTATCTTACGTGAGTTCTAGCTCTATACCAATTGTTATTTCCCTAGGAACACTACAAGAGGGGGGTGAATTGTAGGTGTAGAAATAAACGTAACTTTTTGCGGAAATTAAAACTTAAACGAATAAACAAGCTAAAGGAACACAAGGGATTTTTACGAGGAAAAACTTCTTGGGCCCAACAAGAAGAAACAACCTCGACCACTAGGGATTTTAAACTCAACACTTTCACTAATTAGGCCAAACAACTTTGTTACAACCTAATTCTAACTCGAGCCACACCTTGAGTTCCTAAACTCAAGTTCCTGAACCATTGTTTTTTTTTTTTTTTTTGATAAGTAAGTAAGCAGTTCATATCAAACAACACAACACAACATCCTAACAGCGACCATGCATATCCAAGGTCCTGAATCTATTACAAAGCTTCAATCCATCTCCTATCATTCTGACTAATCTTCTTAGGCATGACTGTGATACATCTATGCTTGACATCACACTTAATTTTCTTTACAGTATGAGCTATACAAGGGATTTTTCCTTCCCATAAAGCTAGATTTCTAGCCTGCCATATACAGTATATCACAGCCTCAAGAGCAGCTGCTTGGACCATTCTCCTGTATTTTGAATCTCTTCTCCTACTAACCAGCCAGTGTATGACTTGCTGCCAGTCCTGACTTCTTATTGTGACTCCACACCATTGTTTAATTTCACTGAGGCATCTTCTACTATACTCACAATCAAAAAATAAGTGTCTATGATCCTCTGTATGCTCATCACATATTAGACACTTATTACTGTCACACACCCCCCAGCTGTGTAATTTCTCTCTTGTCATTAGCCTTCCTTGAGTTGCAAGCCAACTACAAAACTGATGCCTTGGTATTCCCATTCTCCCCCATATAACAGTGCTCCATGGTTTCTTTTCAAATTCACCAGTGAGCTTTGCATAAACCTCAGTAATTGAGTATTGTGTCATCATTTGAAACTGAGCCTGAGTATAGTGCCTTTTAAGGTATTCTTTGACACAGCAGACCTGTCGCCAGTACCAACTACAAGTGCTTTTTGGCTTATACTCCCACCAAATCTGCTGTTTAATGTGTATAGTGTGAGCCCACTTAACCCACAAATTATCACTTTTCTTCTCAACAGCCCATACATACTTCCCCATAGCAGCTATATTCCAAAGATACACATTTCTTACACCAAGCCCTCCTGCACTTTTAGGGGTGCACACACTCTCCCATTTCACATATCCTGCCTTCATACTAAAGTGACATCCTGTCCACAAGAAAGCTCTACAAATGTTACTAACATCTTGTAGCACCTTTTTAGGTAAAATCATAACCTGAGCCCAATAAGAATGTAAGCTTATTAAGACTGAGTTAATGAGTTGTGTCCTTCCTGCAAAAGAAATGTTCCGAGAACTCCAAGTTCTTATTCTTGCCACCATTTTCTCAGTGAGGTGCTCACATTCTGCTACTGATATTCTTTTATTGCAAATCTGCACCCCCAGGTATCTGAAAGGTAAAACTTCTCTTTTGAAGCCTGATCTATTTAAGGCCCTTTGTATATCTTCCTCCTGCATCCCACTGAAGTACATAGCTGACTTGTTAACATTAGCTTGTAGGCCTGATGTTTCAGAGAACAATTTAAATCCACTGAGCACAAGGGTTGTTTGAAATCTCCTTTACAGCATAAGAGAATATCATCGGCAAAACACAAATGAGTGATTTTCATTTCTTTACATAGAGGATGGAACCCAAAATCCTCTTTTTCACTTATCTTCTTCATGATTCTAGATAAGTACTCCATGCAAACTACAAAGAGGAGTGGAGATAATGGATCACCTTGTCTCAATCCTCTTTGGGAAGGGAAGTATCCATGCATAGTCCCATTAATCATCAATGAGAACTTGGGTGTCTCCACACATGTCATAATGTATTCAATGAATCTCTCAGGGAACTTCAAGTTTTCCAGCATCTCTCTTAGAAAACTCCACTCAACAGTGTCATATGCCTTTCTCATATCAATTTTCATCATACAACTGGGTCTACTCTTCCTTTTACCATACTGATGCACCATATCTTGACATATCATGATGTTATACATGATATTCCTACTGTGAACAAAAGCTCCTTGTGTGTCCATGATGATATCAGGAAGAACTTCCCTCAGTCTGTTGCACAGCACCTTTGTGATACACTTGTAGATCACATTACAACAGGATATTGGTCTGTAATCACCCACATTACTAGGACAC
This sequence comes from Beta vulgaris subsp. vulgaris, assembly GCF_026745355.1. Taxonomy (NCBI): domain Eukaryota; kingdom Viridiplantae; phylum Streptophyta; class Magnoliopsida; order Caryophyllales; family Amaranthaceae; genus Beta; species Beta vulgaris. The sequence goes on from NC_079208.1 coordinate 37,727,421, forward strand.
TTGACTTTAGGGATCAAAGTGATAGAAGTTGAGTTTATCTCTTTTAATAGTCTTCCAGTATGAAAAAAGTCCACCACTGCATCTATGATGTCCCTTCCAATTATGTGCCAGCAATCCTTGTAAAACTGACTTCCAAAACCATCAGGGCCAGGAGCCCTATCCCCATGTATAGACCACACAGCCTGTTTGACTTCCTCACCATTTACAGGTCTTAGCAACAAGTCACAATGTTCTTGACTCACCAAAGGCCCACACTGGACCACCCTTCTCTTTACTGACTTCCTGCTCTCAACTCTAGCTCAAGTAACCCCTGGTAGTATTGAAGAAAGGCACCATTCACCTCCTGTGGATCATCCATCCAAACACCATCTTCATTATGTATACTAAATATAGCATTCTGTAATTGTCTCTGCCTTATGCTTCTATGGAAGACTTTAGTGTTAAGGTCTCCATCCCTCAACCAATCTCCTTTAGCCTTCTGTTGCAGAAATTGCATGTACACCTGTTGAGCATTTTTAGCTTCCATTGCAGCTGCTGCTTCTTGTCTTCTCAAAGTCATGTCACCAGGTTGTTTGTGAACCTGTTCCTGACATTGCTGTAACCACTGTCTTTTTTGTTCAGCCTTTGCTTGCAGGTCATGGAACCCTTCCTTGTTAAATTTCTTCAACACCTCCTTCAATCTCTTCAGCTTATGAGCAACTCTAAACATAGGAGTGCCATGAATTGGACTATTCCAACTCTCCTTCACCAGTGTTTCAAAATTAGCAGCTGTCCTCCACATAGCAAAGTATCTAAATGGCTTCTTCCCCCTATTCACAGTAGGATAAGAAGTCATAATTACAGGGCAGTGATCAAAGTCACCCTCAGGGTGAAACATTGCTTCAGTATGTGGGTAAGCCTCCATCCAGGCCTCATTGCACATTACTCTGTCTATTTTAGAGTATACCCTATTTTCAGCCTCTTGCTTATTGTTCCAGGTGTAGAAACACCCTGTAGCCTTCATATCTTCCATCTTGCATTGCTCCACACATTTCCTAAATTCCAGAATTTCAGAATTTCTCACAGGGGCCCCAATCCTCTCATTCATATGCAATACATTATTGAAGTCACCCATCCACACACATGCTTCACTCACTGTCTGAAGGTTTATCAGATCCCTCCATAGCTCCATTCTATTGTCATGCTCATTAAAAGCATACACAAAAGTCCCATAGAATGCTCTCCCCACCTTTGGCTCAATATAGCAATGTATGAGTTGACTTGTGCAGCAGACAATATTCACATTAAAAAAATGTGGATTCCACATCAGAATTATTCTCCCACCCTTATGGAATTGAGAATTACTTGTAAAGCACCAACCCGGACAAACTCTAAGGTAAAGGTCACCCATCTTGTTCACCTTTACCTTAGTTTCTAAGAGGGTAACCAGACCAGCTTGGTGAGTAGCTATGAATTCCTTAACTACTCGTTGCTTAGCTAGACTGTTTAACCCCTTACATTCCAGCATATAATCTTACTCATTACCCTCTGGAGGGCCTTCCACCCTCCCACCTTCATTGCCACCAACTTGACACGCTACATCCCCCACATGTACCTCTTCAATCAACGCCTGGAATGAGTTTTGTAAATGCACCGGACTAGCTTGCTGAGACCTAACTCGAACAGGACCAGCCACCTCCTTGTACTCCTCAAGGTTCTTCTCAGTATGCTGTGTTTTCAGTGGCATTTCAGCATTTACCTTCCTTTGCCACACCCTATTCACCTCCTTCTTCTTACAATTATCACTCAAATGTCCATATTGCTCACATTTCCACATTTTTCAGGTTTCCATTCATATATCACTCAATGGATGTCAGCACCTCCTTCTCATTAAAAAATCTAATCTGGTCTGGAAAACTTTGATTAACCTTTGCTTCAATCATCACTCGAGCGAATTGTAATCTCTCCCTCTTTGATGTCGCCTGATCCGTCCGCAAAAACTTGCCAATTTGCCCTGCAATCTTGGCTAAACTCTTTCCACCCCAATATTTCAGATCCATTTTGTGCAATTGAATCCACATCGGCACCGTATGGATCACCTCCTTGGACAAATCCAAATCAGGAGACCACGCTTGTATGATTAATGGTTTTTTATCAAAAAATTGAAATCCACCATTCAGCACAATATCTCTGCTCTCCATCGATGTGAATCGCAATATCACCACCCCTTTCTTGATACTAACCACCTTATCCACACCAAGATTCTTCCAAATCCGCCTAATAAATCCTTCCAGAACATATATTGGTGGATTCGCACCTAAGACATAGCATACTATTGATGATTGCCAGAAATCAACTTCATCTTGTATGTCATCGTTCGTAATTTTCACATAATTTCCAGCATCAGCATTTTCAGGCATGGTTTTATTCATTATCTCAATTCTATCAACATTTCCTACCATATTATACTCCTCAATCACCTTATTCTGCTCATTCAAATGTAAATTTTGATTACCTGGCTCCATCTGTAAAACAGGGGTTGATATCACCTTATCCTTTTGCTTTGATTTGATCACCGTCATCCATTCCGAAAAGTTCAATCGCACCTCCGATTGTTGTTGCAAATCTCGTAACGATGATTTTGGAGACAAGATTTGTCCCAAATTCGCAACCTCATCATCATCCGAACTCTCAAAATTCAACGCCTGAACCCCCAATATTTCATCCATCGTACGTGTTTTCTTCGCCTGTGAAGTTGAAGGCACCTTCAATTCCATCACCTTATCACCGGATTGAGAGGGTTTTGAATTTACTCTTGCTCTAGTTTTCCTAGCCATGGCAACTCAAATTTGAGAGAAAAGCTAGAGAGAGAAAGTTCCCGCCCTTCTTGTATTAGAAAAGGAGTGTTATTTTCCTGAACCATTGTTCCTGTTGGAAATATTTCAGTTTTATGATTGAAAAATTAAATTAATGTATTATTTCCCTTTACTTCCTTAATTTTTTTGTTAGTTTAAAGTAATGGGTTAGTGCTCCTTAACGTTTGGGTTGTTACCATTATAAGTGGTATTGGGTCAGGTTAAGTAAAATGGAAAATTAAGTTGTTGTGGGAGTGGGCCTAAATTATAAACAAAAAGAAAAAACCAATCTCTTTCTCTCTCATTAAAATACCACGGCACTTCTTATTTTCATCTTGTTCTTTACTGTTGCTTTTTTCCATCTTCTTCGATTGTTGCTTTGTTCATCCTCTTTACTGCTACTCACTAAAAGCTTCAACAAACAATTAATTAAAGGCTGTTAATTCTCGGTTCGAGCATAGAGTTATCAACTGGTTTGGGGATTCTTCTTTGCTGTCACCAAAGAAGTCCGACGGGTTGTCGAATCTTGGGAGAGGGACGTATACAAAATTGACTAGTGCAGTGGGGCGTATCCTCTCTAAAGAGAGCGCTATGGCGTGCTTCGACCCAGGCTATTCTGAACTTATTCTTATTTATTGAATTTAGTTAGTTTGTTATTAGTTTGTTGTTTGATTTTGATTGGCAGTGTACTTGAACAATTTTGTTAAATTGATTTTCTGAGTTGAGTGTTACTGTAATTTCAGATTATTACTATTAATTTCTAACAGTTCCCTTAACAGCAGTTCCTCTCAACTTCACTCGAAGTTCCATTAAGGTGACCAAGAACGGTAACTCTACATCTTTATCCCAATCTCACTGTGTGGAGAAATTGTTGCGTAAATATAATTACTTTGATGCTAGTCATATCTCCGTGCCTTATGACCCTACTGTCAACTTGTCCAAAAATAAAGGAGCAAGTGTCTCACAGCATAAATATTCACAAATTATTGGGTTCTTGTTGCATCTCATGAACCACACTAGACCTGATATTGCTTATGCAGTAGGAAGACTTGCTAGATATACTCATAGTCCTAATACCTCACATTGGCGTGCTTTAGAAAGATTATTCAAATACTTGAAGGGGACTATGAATTATGTTATTACCTACACTGGTTTCCCTAATGTGGTTGAAGGGTATACTGATGCTAATTGGATCACTGATTCGCAGGAAACTAAGTCCACCAGTGGATATGTTTTTACATTAGCAGGTGGCGCCATATCTTGGAGGTCTGCAAAGCAGACGATTATTTCTCGTTCGACCATGGAGGCCGAGCTAATAGCACTAGACGGTGCTTGTACTGAGGCGGAATGGCTTGAAACATTATTAAATGATATACCTATATTGACTAAGCCTGTACCTCCTATTTCTATTCACTGTGATAGTCAAGTCGCTATAGCTAAGGCCAAGAGCAAAAATTATAATGAGAAGAGAAGACACCTAGTGGTAAGACATAAGTCTATTAGACATATGATTTCTCATGGAATTATTTCTTTGGATTTTGTCAGGTCCGAAAATAATATTGCGGATCCGCTCACCAAAGGTTTGACGCGTCAACAAGTTCTACAAACATCAAGGGGAATGGGATTAGAGCCTTCAAATTAATTCACCACAGTGGAAACCCAACCTCGGAGGTATGGCGATCCCATGAACGAGGTTCAATGGGTAAGAACGAAACTGTAAATCTGGTGAGTTGGAAGAGCAATTTATATGGTTGTATCCCATTATTGTGCTTATTGCTCTTCATGTGACGTTTGAGGTTGAGTTTACAGCTCTTAATGAGTCCGAAGGCAGAATAATTGCGAGATGTCTGGTCACAAGTCATCCTTGGAGGATTCACCTAGATGGACGTGGTGGTGGGGTCGCCACTGTGGGGGTGTAGGCAACCTCCTAATGACGTTCATGACACGAGATTCTTGCGTATGACCGTAAGGCGCACCACTGATAAAACCATGTTGATAACTTACGCCGTGTGTATAGTAAGTCTAAACTTGATATAAGGAGTCGAGTTCAAAGTATGTTAGTACTACTATGATTCTTTCAAGTGCAAACTTATCTATACTAAGTGTAGGTTCAAACCCGTAAGGTACCTACATCTATTACGCGGTAATCTGGCGATATGCTCAATCAAGTAATTTTATTTCTGGAAAAAAATTTTAAATCATGTGGGGGATTGTTGGAAATATTTCAGTTTTATGATTTAAAAATTAAATTAATGTATTATTTCCTTTTACTTCCTTAATTTTTCCGTTAGTTGAAAGTAATGGGTTAGTGCTCCTTAACTTTTGGGTTGTTACCATTATAAGTGGTATTGGGTCAGGTTAAGTAAAATGGAAAATTAAGTTGTTGTGGGAGTGGGCCTAAATTATAGGCATTTAAGTTTATAACCGTTGGGTTGCATTGCATATAAAGAACAGTAAGTTTCCTAAAATGATACTAAAAAAAACAAAAAGAAAAAACCAATCTCTTTCTCTCTCATTAAAATACCACGGCACTTCTTATTTTCATCTTATTCTTTACTGTTGCTTTTTTCCATCATCTTCGATTGTTGCTTTGTTCATCCTCTTTACTGCTACTCACTAAAAGCTTCAAAAAACAATTAATTAAAGGCTGTTAATTCTCGGTTGGAGCATAGAGTTATCAACTGGTTTGGGGATTCTTCTTTGCTGTCACCAAAGAAGTCCGACGGGTTGTCGAATCTTGGGAGAGGGACGTATACAAAATTGACTAGTGCAGTGGGGGCGTATCCTCTCTAAAGAGAGCGCTATGGCGTGCTTCGACCCAGGCTATTCTGAACTTATTCTTATTTATTGAATTTAGTTAGTTTGTTATTAGTTTGTTGTTTGATTTTGATTGGCAGTGTACTTGAACAATTTTGTTAAATTGATTTTCTGAGGTGAGTGTTACTGTAATTTCAGATTATTACTATTAATTTTCTAATAGTTCCCTTAACAGCAGTTCCTCTCAACTTCACTCGAAGTTTTCTCACACATACAAGCTTCACTCAAAGCCTCTCTCTTACGGAACTTCACTCAAAGTTCCCTTACCCCAAAAGCCAAAATACAATTGATCGAAATAAGCTTAGTGGAATTAGAGTAAGAAGGCAAAGAACAAATGGCTATTATGAGAGAATGAAGGCACAGACACTTAATAAGTTAAACTCACTTAATTACTTAGTCAGACACAATTTGGAACTTATCTAGACTTCTATATTTATAGTGTTAACCATGAAGAACGTGGGATTAAAACTAGAGTACATGTTTAGTCCATTAACCCATGATGTTCCTTCCCCTAAGGAACACGTTTCACATCATGTCCCATGATCCCATGAACTACAAATGATCGTGGATATTTCTCAGCCATTACTCGTAAGTAATAGGAGTTCCTCGAGCTTTATCCGAAAATCAGTTTTATAAAAACTCTTTTTATCTTTAAAACTGAATTTTTAATCTTTTAGAAAATAATATCTTTTAAATAAAATCTTTCTAACAATCGGATATTTATTTTCTTATTTTTCGAAAAAATAAAATCTTTTTCTTAAACAGATTTTCTTTTTAAAACTGATTTTATCATTTGAATTTAGATTTAACTAATTTCCTATAATTTAGGCATGACTTACTCAAATATCATTTTAACCGTTACAATACGCCTAAGTCTAGTTCCTTTTATAAACGAAGTTCCTTTAACATATTCGTTTAGTGCCACTTAGTTTGTTCCTTAACAAACTCTCATTCTCAAATAGACTGCCACTGTTCCTTACCATTCTTTCTTTGTTCCTTTACATTGGAACTAGAAAATAAAACGCCTAGCTTCTATTCTTCTTGATCCAATGCTTGCTCCAGTATCAACATAGAAACTTCTTTACTTAGCCTTTGAAATCCTCTCTTGACTTCTTCATTGACTTCGTATTCTCCCAGTTCCTTGCATTGATACCTTAAACACCATACACTTAAATAACTCATTAGTTCACTACTTAGTTTGTTCCTTTGTTTCTTTGTCATTATCAAAACTAGGGTTCAACATCTACAAAAGGCCCAATTTGACTGAGGTTTAGGAAACTAGAAGTCAAAGTATACGGTGTCGAGACAGAGAATGATTCTGATAATTTATATACGCCAGTCTTTACAAAACAAAGGTAGTATGAAGGACAATAACTACAAGCAATCTGATTACCTGCAAAAGAAGATGTTAGAAGATAGGTGCGGACAACTCGGAATAGCATATAATGATGCAAAGGTGCAAACTTAGACTCTCTAGGGACCCAAGAGATGATATGTAAGGATAAAGGCTATGCAAAGCTAAGGGATGACACATCCTTCAAGGTCAGGGTTATGCAAGACTAGAATGTATGCAATGGAAGATCGGGATTTTAAAAGGCTAGGATGCAATGCAAGGTTAGGATTTTGCAAGGCTAGAAGATGTGTAGAATGATAGAATTACTACAAAAATAAATCAATTTAGCAACAATAAAAACATGTTGGTATTCATGAGAAATTTGTTGCTAACTCGCTTTAGTAACAAATTGCAAACAAAAAATAGTTGTTGCTAAAAGGCTTGTTTCCAAATGATTTTAGCTACAAAATCTGAAACATTTTCGTTGCCACATAGCATCCATTGAAATATTGTTGCCATGTTGGTTTCTTGGCGAATTTGTTGCCAACTCTAATAACAAGTTATAAATGATTGTTGCGACTTATTGCAACAAATTATTAATGTTTTGTTGCTAGACATTAGTAACAAATTATTGATACTGGTTGCTAAAAATAGAAACAAACTTTTGATTGTTATAGAGTTACACTTTGACTAATGCACTCTGGAGAGTCAGTCCACTTACAATTCTGAATGATATTTGCATACTGATACTAATAGAAATTGATAATAGTGTATGAAATTTCTTGATATATAAAGTGGTAGTTTGGCTAATCTTTCTTCGATGTGGGACACATTTTTAGGAAAAACTGATGTTATTTCAGCAACAAATAATAAAATATATTGTTTCCAACGATGACAAATCAAATATCTATTTCCATATTTGTTTCTAAATAGCAACATAATGAAAATATGATGTCATCTATTAACAAATCATAAAATTAATTGTTTCTAATGTGATCAACGAATGAAATATTAGTTTTGGTAATTTGTTGCTAAATGGCAACAAATTGGAAATATGATGCCATCTAGTAACAGTTTGTAAAATTAATTGTTCCTAATGTCAATAGAGCCACAATTGGTTGTTGTAATTTGTTGCTAAATGACAACAAATCGCAAATATGATGCCATCTAACAATAAATAGTAAAATTAATTATTTCTAATTACAACAAACCAAATATTTATTGTCGTAGTTTGTTGTTATATGACAACAAATTGAAAATACGATGCTATCTAGCAACAAATAGTAAAACAACTAGTTTCCAATAGCAACAAATCAAAAATATGTTGCTTTTATTTGTTGAAAAATTAGAGTAAAAAAACGTCACTTTATAATAGGTAACAAAAAAATAATATATGTTGTTATCTATCAACAAATCAAATTTTTGTTGCCATAATTTGTTTCTATAATGCTCTAATTTTTGTAAATGATCATAAATGAATAGAATGATTTTCGAAAATCGGTTTTATTATATAATCGGGGTCCATAAACAAGGTTCACGGGTTCGGAAGTTTGATTTAATTTGGAGGAACCACCACATTGGGTGAGCTTGTCTTCAATTTGACATTATTTGATCTGATATTGTAATGTAGTTGATCTGTCTTGAACGTTGAAAATTATCGCTGAGGATTCTTTTTTGGGAAGTTGATATATGCAAAGTCAGATATTGCCGGAAACCATGGGGTTATCGGAGAGTCCTTTAGGGTAATGGAGAGTTGGATTGAAACATAAAAAGTGTAGAATTTGTGACTCAGATGAAAGTAAGTGGGAAAAGGCTTTAATGAGGCTAGGTTCAAACTCGAGTCTATGTCGGGATCTAGAAAGGATATGCTCCTAAATTCTAGAAAATCAAATCATATTTTTATTTTAGCGGTTGGACCTCGAGATGAGGATTTCTACATATCCTTGCGGAATCAGACCATTCGTAGTTCAGGATATGATTTCTTCTTTTAATAGTAAATTTTTTCTTGGTGCCATAATTTTAGCGGTTGGACCTCGAGATGAGGATTTCTTTCATTTTTTTTTATTATTATTTCAGATTTTTGTTCTTATTATTGTTAGTCAGGTTCGTTAGGTGATTTAAGTTTCATCATTGAATTAGAAGCATAGATAAAATGATGGAAGGCCAATGAAAATGAAAAGAGAAATAAAATGAAATGAAAATGGAAAGGCTATAATAGACCATGTCCTAATAAAGTGATATAGACTCGATGGGAAATAACAGAATTGGCTTAGAGTAAGGACTCTCTAACTCATCATAGGAAACCAGAGTCAAAAGACTAAGCCTATTTAATTTTTGATGCACTGCCTAAGGGTTTGTTGGTGACGTTGATTCTCGTTGTAACAAGTATTAATAGTCTATTGTCTCGACCATGTTTTGCAGCACAATTATGATATTTGACACTTGATGTCAGATATTCATTGTTATGTTGGAATTCGCAATAGAAATATAGGTTATACCTTTTGAATTTTCGTTTTATTGCAGGGTTCAGAGAACCCTATAAAAGTGATCGCGCCTCTAATGTGAAGGTGATAGACCCTATGAAAGTTATCACACCTCTATTGTGAAGGCGGTCAAAAGTAATCTTCATGTATAAATGAAGTCGAGGTGATGATAGTGCGATTGATGAGCTTTAGAGTAAGCTCACATTTTGTTCCTCCTTTAGGTATTCATAAGTTATAATCTTTCGATCGGTCATGAATAGAATCGAGTGGACCTCGCTTATTAGTTGTAAGAAATAATGTTTTCGAAATGAGAAATGGAACTGAGAAATGGGAAATGGAATAATGGTAATGGAATGGAAAGAAATGGGAATGATTAGTATGGTTATAAATGGGTATGGGCTTGACTATGATGAAGACACATGCCTAATTATCTGTTCTAGTATTTGTAGACAATTTAATGCTGTCAAGTCAGTTATGTTTATGATAAGAGCTTTAAAAGCTTTCTCTCAAGCTTCTGGACTGAAGGCTAATAGTGACAAGACTGCAATGTATTTTGGGAATGTTAAGGAAGATATTCAGCATAGGATTTTACATGTTACATGTTTTTCTAAAGGTACCTTTCCCTTCAGCTATTTAGGTGTGCCTATTTCAGTTAAAAGACTCCCAATTGCTAAATGTGATGCACTGGTTGAGAGAATCATCAAGAGAATTTTATGCTGATCTTCAAGGCACTTCTCTTATGCTGCCAGACATGTGCTTGTGAATGATGTACTGCTTAGCATCCACACTTCTTAGGCTCAGGTTTTCCTATTACTAAAAAGTGTGCTTAATAAAATAGTGCAAGTGTGCAGAGCTTTCTTATGGGAAGGGAAAACTCAATTACACAAACCTCCTACTGTTGCATGGGATTGGGTGTGTTAATCCAAAAATAAAGGTGGTCTAAGGGTGAGAAACTGTCACTTATGGAATAAAGCTGCTCTTGGGATGTATGTTTGGCAAATAGCAAAAAAGGAGGACATGTTATGGATAAAATGGGTTCATAGTGTTTACATTAAAGACACAAATTGGTGGGAGTATGATACCCCACAACAAGCCAGTTGAGTTTGGAAGATGATTTGCAATATGAAGAACCAGTTCATAGATGCCTATGTGTGGAATCAGTGGCTTGGTGGTCCAAAAGACTATTCTATCAAAGAGGGCTACAAGTGGTTGACTGGTGATCAGGAAAAAGTGACATTGTATCATTGGGTGTGGAACAAAGCAAATATTCCCAAGCGCTCTTTCATCTCTTGGCTAGCTGCCTTGGGAAAACTCAGAATTAAAGATAAATTATATCAAGCTGGAGTAAGTAATACGAAAGCTTGTCCGTTCTGTACAAATGGAGAGGATTCTTGCAGCGACAAATATTTTAAATGCCCTTACAACACGCAAGTTTTTCAGGAATATCAAGCAATGGTTGCAGATTCACCATTATCAGCATGAATGTCTATACATTGGATGGTAGAGATGGGGTTGAACATTTAAATCTAAAAAGCAGCAGCAAATTAGCTATGAGAGTCTTGCATCAACAGTGTATCACCTAGGAAAATCTAGAAATCACTCTCTCTGGGAGAAGGTTGTTTGGAGACCTAAATATTTTACTTAGCAAATAAAAGCTGATGTGTGACCGAGAGTGAGAAGCAAAAATTTCTGAAAAATGAAGCATGGAAGATAGGGACTGGTTTGGTAATTTATGTCTTAGGTGCTGAGTTTTTGTGTACTTTGAGTCCTCTGAAGGTTGTTTTATCTTTTGGTTTGTTTTGGGTGGTTTTTGCTAGTCTGTTGTTGCTGGTGTTATCCTTGCTTGTAAGTGGTGGATTTGATCAATTTTTGGTAATAAAATACCTTAAATTTTACCCAAAAAAAAAATTGTAGACATGGACTGAACTGGACTATGGAAGCAGACTGGATTCCATTATTGGGCTTTGGTGATGATAGGAGAGACTAGACTTTGAACTTACGAGTGAGCAAGCAGGCTAGACTTCAAGGAAGGTTGGATAATAAGGGAGGCTAGACTCTTCACTAAAGACAAGTAGGCTAGGTAACTAGAATTTGAACTTACGGGTGAGCAAGCAGGCTAGAGAACTAATTAAACTTCGAAACTTACATTAGACTAAGTAGGCTAGACTACAAAATTGTCTATGTGGACTTATGGAATGATAGCTTCTCGAGGCTTAGGGGGTTGCCATTATGGTCTTACAAGGAAGAGTAGCTTCGCTACACTCGACGATTTGGGTAGTTATGGATTTATGGAAGGACCAGCCATGCTAGACTTGAGGAATTTGGGCTATTATGGACTTCTGAAGGAGTTGGACTTGACTAGGGCCTATATGGAGATGCAAATTAGACCATCAAAATTTTATAGTCCTAAGACTTACTTTTATAGTCGAAGACTGACTAGGGTTTACATATAATGCAAACTAGACCTAGGAAAATTTTATATTCCTAAGACTGACTTTTATAGTACAAAGACTGACTAGGGTTTACATATAATGCAAGCTAGTCCGAGGACTGACTAGGATTCACATATAATGCAAACTATACCTAGGGAAAGTTTATAGTCCTAAGACTGACTTTTATAGTCCGAAAACTGACTAGGGTTTGCATATAATGTATGCAAACTAGACCTAGGAAAATTTATAGTCTTAAAACTGACTTTTATAATCCAAAGACTAACTAGGGTTTGCATATAATGCAAACTAGATTTAGGAAATGAATTAGGCCTAAATGGACCTAATATTTAGATTGGACTAGACTTAGACTTAGATTGGAATGGAATAGGAATAGACTTGGACTAGACTTCACATGAAGATGCATATGGCCCTAGATTTTGAAATGAACTAGACTTATATCAGCCAAAGATCGACTCTAATGCTAATGAATGTATGGACTCAACTTAGACATGCCTAGGATGCAAAATGGATTCTAATGCATATGGGCCTATGATGAATGCAAAATGGATACTAATGCATATGAGCCTAGAATGAATGCAAAATGAATTCTAATGCATATGGCCCTAGAATGAATGCAAATGGATTGAATTGGGTTGATTGAATTGTATGAAGGTGTTTAGACTGGGGTTAGAATCATCGAAATTAATTTTTGAAAAGGAAACCCTTGTTTTTATCTTTTGTTAGGAAAAGATGATGGATTGATTTTGGAAATATATATTTTTTGAATGTCATGTATGATGGTGTTTAATAAATGCTTTTAAAAAAAGAGTAGAATAGAATATTGTGTAGCATTGATTTTGAAAAAAAAAAATGTAAGATTTTTTTTGGAATTGATTGAATATGATAAGGTAAGATTGATAGGGAAAACAAGGATCAAATGGGAAGAGGCAGACATGCATGACACTCCAAACTCTGCCATGACCACTTTTCTAGATGCACTTTACTCGACCTTGCATGAAAAGACTGATTTTTTTGAATTAGGTAAGACCTCTGAATAGACCATGTACTACGCGAACGCAGACAGACAAATATAGGACTAAAAGTAGGATCGTCCATTACGACGACTAAATCGACAAAAAGCATGCTACGCACAGACTCTGTGTCCCGCAGTATTGCTGCGTGCAACTTAACACGCTTGCCGCACTACTCACCGACACATTTTTTGGGGATTTAGGCGACGAATTGGGCAATAAGCGATTTTTTATTGTTCGTGAGATGCGATTCAAGACCCAGATTGATCACCGTGTCCTATTTTATTTAATTAGTACCTCGATATCGTTGGTCATGGGAGTAAGGAGTCGCTCCCGTACTTCATCTTCTAAATTGAAGACTGGTTTGGTTTCGTCAACTATTTACACTACCTATTCAATCTAAATTATAACTAACCTTGGTTGTGGAGCCAAGTTCAGCAGGGATTTAGGTTATCCATGATCTTCCTTGGGTTTTTAGAGTCTGGATGGACTATAAATATCTTAAGCCATGTTGGCTCTACGGATTTTGTAGAGAGTAAAGGACCAGGTTTACCGAGTCATTCTTATCTTAGGGCTCGCCTTATTATAGATTTTAAACAACCATTAATTCTGGAGTGCTTTCTACTCTTGGATTAGCATCAGGTTTTGTGGGTTTACTTCCGATTTGAAGGAACCTACAAGTTCTGTAAAGAATGTGGTTGTGTGGGTCACTATACAGCACGTTGTAATATTTCAACTTATTAAAGTCATAGATTGATTCAACGAAGAATTCGGAGGTTTGAAGAAAATGGTATGACAATGTTACATACACAGGAAGGCATACCTTTTTGATGGCTCGACCAGCCCTTGAACCTAGCACCTTTATATACAAATACGATTAGAGGGTTGAATGAGAGGTTTTTTCATAGGAACCTAAGAGTCAATTTACGTCATATTCTCCCCCAACCTGAAATCCCTCTCCGTGATCCATATTTTACATACTCCTAATTAGGTACAAAGACAAGAGAAATCAGAGAGTTCGCCAGAGGATTATTATGAACCTGTGGAGGAGGTTGCTCGTCCATCCCTAATCAGGTATACTCCGATCAGAATTCTAAAAATCATACTAACCCCTTCTGGATTTTTCAAATGATTCAATCAAGACCTTAACTCCATTAAGGTTAAGGGAAAGATTAAAGGCCTCATCATCACCAGGCAGAATGTTTGGGCTAGAACCAACAGCAGAAGCCTCTATCTCACTGGTATAGAGTCAACGATTTGGCGTCGGAGGCCATACCCCAATTTACGTCAGACATGTGTCCAACGCTACATGCCTCATACTAAATTAAGGAGAGATGATACGTTTCGTATCGGCACATATATCAGCTATTTGCGTCGGACTTAAGCAGTGTACGACACACATGACCCTTGACCCCAACACCACCAACACCATTTGTGTCGCATGTTGGACTATGTGCAACACAAATCAGCCATTTTTATTAAAAAAATAAAGTAAATTTGCATCAGACATTAGCATCATCCGACGCAAACTGTCACGATTTGTATTTAAAAAAATCATTTTTCAAATTTTAATGTCAATTTTCTAGTCTCGTTTCCTCTTGCTTATTCAACATGCAAACATATTTTGATGATCGGTGAGTAACATCTTTTGATATTATGGTTTTATATAGAGTTTTCCCCCTACTTATAAGCAAAAAGGAATGTCAATGGTGCTCTTAGCATCCACTTTATTCTAACTTTCTCTAGGTTTTATTTAGTTGTAATTTTCTGGTTTCTATAGAATTGCAGGTATTACGGAATTATTTCCCTATTTTCTACTATTATATGATCACTACACTTAATTGGACAGGTTTGATGCTGAGTGCCAAGCCTCCAATGACAATTTTCTGGACCCTTGCGCAAAAGAAGAGCTGAAAACTTGCCACTTAAAGCCAAGAGTGAAGAAATAGCGCATAGGCCCGATCCTATCGAGCAGGTCAACCTTGACCGGGCAACCAAGTGACATTTGGAAGTTATCTTGCCGACCCGATCGGGCATCCTTCACCCGCTTGTAATTCGTTATTAAATCCCGATCGAGCGTGTCGGCCCGATTGCACTGGGCGCGTGCATGTGTGTGTTGTTGTGTGCACTGCTGATGAAACCTGGGCGGCCCGATTGGATTGGGCGAGTCTGGCCCGATTGCATCTGGCATTGGTCCCTTTTGTGCTAAAGATCAGATTGTTGAGCCCAATTTCATCAGGCATGCTTGGCCCTCCGTTGCACGGTTGCCCCGACACAGTCAATTAATATTTTTCTGGCAATTTTTGTAATACTTTTTCTATTTGTTTTAGGTTTAGTAGAATAGCATAATTAGAATATTTTTTTTTTTGGTAATTAAGATTAAAATAAAACCAAAGCAAACTTATAATTAAGTTGAGAAAGCTATCGCAACAACACTAAATCTGGACATGCCCAGACTTACGAGTTCTCAATCTACATCCTATATTTCCTTGTAATTTTACTACTCATGATCTGTATAATTTTGTGCTTTACATTATATTTGATTTATGTAACTATATGATCTATAGTATGTATAATTGAATCCCATCATGCAAGATTTATGTTCATCCAAATCTTATAAACAGTAGCTTGTACAACAACCAACCCAAATTGTCTCTTGAATTTTGATCCTACATTCAAACCTTTCAGCCATCTGCATATCTGGTAGATATTCCCGCCATTCCAATTCAACCCCAACTAGTTTATAATCTCCTCTATGCATCTCCTATTGAACACACAATCAAAGAATAAGTGAGTTTGAGTCTCACTATACTGAGAACAAAGGTAGCACATATCTTCCCAAAAACACCCATTCGCATTAATCTGTTTTTTTTTTGTTTTCAGCCTATCCTGCATCACAAGCCACATAATGAATTTGCATTGAGGAATAGAGTACTTATTTCAAACACATTACTCCACTGGACCTGGGCGACATAAGCACAAAGTCTCTTGTAGAGTTTAAGAATGCTAAAGCTACTATCCTGCATCCATTGAGTACAATTCAGTTGATTGCTCACATCGTTTTTTGCTTTACAAACCATTTTCCAAGCCCAAATTGTTGTGGTTTGAGCTTCATAGGACTGCCATGGAGCACCTTTTATGTAGATAAAATTGACCCACTTAACCCAAAAGTACTCCTTGTCTTGAGCAATCTGCCAACCAAGCTTACACACAATAGCTTTATTACCATTAACCAATATCCCCGAAACCATCAACCTTCTTGTCCCTGCAAACACTATTCCAACTAACTACACCTGGTTTACCATCATTCCAGGCCCCTGTCCATAGGTAGCTTCTACATAAACCATTGATTTCCATAATAACAGCTTTTGGTAACAAAAAAAATGCCCCCAATAGATGTACATACTCATCAGCACATTTTGGACTAGTTGAGATCAAGCTACAAAGTAGAGGTTCCTAGAACTCTAAGTACGTATTCTCCCTGTCATCTTATCAACAAGATCTTGACAGTCTCTAGTCTTCAATTTTGTTGTAGAAGTAGGGACACCAAGGTACTTAATTAAAAGGTAAAATACCACATGAGAAGCCAATAACATCAGTGACCCTTGTAACCTCATTATCACTCATACCAGCAAAATAGATTTCAAATTTACTTCTATTCACTTCCAATCCAGATGCATTAGAGAACATCTGGAAGGCTTGCAATAAAATGTAAATCGACCTTAAGTCTCCATTACAAAAAAGAAGTAAATCGTCAGCAAAACACAAGTGTATCAGTTTAAGCTCTTTGCATCTCACATGAAACTTAAAACCATCAATTTCACCAACATAGGATAACATCCTATCCAAGTAATCCATTCCTAGAGCAAAAGGCAAAGGAGACATCGTGTCACCTTGTCTAAGCCCTCTGGTAGACTTAAAAAAACTTGTGAGAGAGTCATTTATCATGAGTGCCAAAGTAAGAGTTCTCACACATACCATGTTTTGCTCAACAAAGAAACTAGGGAAGCCTACCCTTTCAAGCATATGTTGAATAAACTCTCAGTTCACCGTGTCATAAGCCTTCCTGAGATCCCATTTCATCATGGAGCAAGCTCTAACAGACTTTCTATTATAAGCTTTGATTAAATCCTGACAGATCATGACATTATTCAGGATGCTCCTACTAGCCACAAACGCTCCCTGGCTAGCTGATACGATATCATGTAATACTCCATTAAGTTTCTCACTAATTAGCTTAGTCATACACTTATATAAAATGGTGCACCATGCAATAGGCCTAAAGTAAGAGACAGTGCCAGGGCACTCCACCTTAGGGACCAGAGTAAGGGTAGTGACATTCATAACCTTCAAAAGCTTTCCTATTATGAAGAAATCCAAAACAGTCTCAATCACTTCATCACTTACACTAGCCTACTAATGCTTGAAAATTTTATTGTTAAACCCATCTGCCCTTAGGACTTTGTCATCAAGAATACTGAACAACACTCTTTTCACATCCTCTCCTGTAAACACAGTGTTAATGATGTCAAGAAGATTTTGAGAGAGCTTCCTACCCCTATCAACCAAAGCACTCATTAACAACTTGCTTTTGTTTTTTAGTAGCAAACAAATTCTAGCAAAATTCAAGGAAAGTTGTATCAATTTTCTCTTTTTCATTAACCCAATCTCCAGATGAAGTATGAATCGACAATATCCTATTATTATACCTCCTTGGTTTAATAGCCCGATAAAATATTTTAGAATTGGCATCACCATCTTTTAATCATGCTATTTTGCTCTTTTGCTTCAATAAAGAAACTTGATTATGTATTGCAACTTGTAACACACCAGTATCGGCCTTTTCTCTACTCACAAGCATACTATTACCAGGATCCCTATGCATAGCATCATGCGCTTCCACCAACGCCATTCTAGCCTTGATGATTGCAGCATCTACATCACCAAACCCAGTTTTATTGAGCAGCTTCAAGGCTTCCTTAACCTTCTTTAGCTTCTACTGAACTCTATACATAACAAATCCTTTCGCAAGGGCTTGCTAGATCCATGTAACAGTTTCTAACATAGAGTTAGGATTGCACCACATATTATGAAACCTCAAAGGTTTCTTATAGTTAGCATCAGTATACATACTCAATAACATGGGAGTGTGGTCAAAGTTGCCTTCAGGAAGGAAGACAACCTCAGACATACTATACTTATCAATCCATCCAGAGTTAGCAAGTACTATGTAAATGCGTGAGAACACACTCTGATCCCTATCTTGCTTGTTAGTCCAAGTAAAGTGCTTGCCAGTAGCTTTAAAATCCACCAGGTTACAAGTTCTCAGACAATCCAAAATTGGAGCAATCTCAGCATATCTCACAACTAATCCAATTCGATCATCCATATTACTTAACGCTTTAAAATCCCCCAACAGAATCCAAGGCTCACTATTATTACTGGCAACTCCCTTCAGACAACTCCACAACTACATTCTACTATTTTGGTCATTAAAACCATGCACAAACGTATAATCAAATTCTTCATAATGTTTTGGTTTAACATTATAGTGAATGATTTGGCTATTCATATAAGCAATGTTAATAGTAAAAGACATTGGGCACCACCCTATTATTATTCTCCCATATTACTATGGCAACTGTTGTTGTGTGTAAAACACCACCCTAGACAAAGCAAGGAATACATATCACCTAAATTATGGGTTTTAACCCTAGTCTCCAAAAGGCTAAACAGCTTCACATCATTAGAGGACAAAACATACCTAACCTCATTCAGTTTAGCTCTGCTGTTTATGCCCCCTCACATTCCACTAGTGGAAAAAACCTTATTCGTCACTTATAACAGATGCAGTTTTTACATAACCGCATCAGAAAATCAAATAAAAAAATGGGAAGGAAAGCTGGGAGAAAAATCTGATGTGGTTCTCTTGTGGACCACATCAGATTAAAAAACTGATGCAGTTTTATTGAAATCTGATGCGGTTCCTAGGACCACATCAGATTTTCTCATTTTTCTTTAAAAAAAAACCGGAATTCGTGGCCTAGTTCGCTCGTGGCCCATTTTCTTTCCCTTATAACCACAACCCATTTCCCTTATGCGCCCTCTCTCTCTCTCTCTCTCCTCCCTCAAACCTAGTCTCTCCTACCTCTCAAGCCCATCCAGGGGTAGAAAAACCCTCCCCGCACAAACTTTAGCCCTAATCTCCTTTCCCCTCCCATCCATCTCTGATTCTCCCCTCATCTTTCTTAAACCCAAACTCCCCTCCTCTCTCATATGCCGTCCTCTCATCATCCGCCGTCCTTTCTCATCCTCCGTCGTCGTTCTTCATCGTTAAATAAACTAAAGGATCTGTAGCACCATCATCTTCAACAACCTCTTCGTTGTCGCATCGTGGCATAGGTCTCTCGTCCTTCGTCGTTCATCTTTCAACGGATTTCAGATCTTTTCATGGGGTCAATCATATCTTCGTGCTGCCGTGCTCATAGATCATAATTCGATCTTATTTCGCAACGCAAGTTCATCAGCTTTAATTCATAATTTCAGATCAAGGTTTTGCTTCGTTGATTTTGTTTTTTTTAGCTTAGTTTTAAGATTATAATTTCATTTCCGAATTTCCATTTTCTTAGCTTAGTTTTAAGTTTATAATTTCATTTCCGAATTTTCATTTTCATTGTTATTTTGAGGGTTTTTCTAGATTTGGAATTCACTTGATTTTTATTTCTTAATTTTCTTATTTTTTCGATTTTTTCGTTATATTATTGAATCTGCTTCTCGGTTGATTTTTTTTAAAATTTTATGTATAATTTTCGTTGTTTAAATTTTGATGTATAATTATTGTTGTATAATTGTTTGTTATCTCAGTTTACTTTAATGTATTCTTTTTTCTAATTCTATGTAAATAAAATAATATATCAATGTTATATTTTTATTTCGTTGCTTTTTTATATTATGTTTGCTCATTTGGTTTTTAATTTTTAACGCTGCTTTAGTTGGATGCAGAGTTGCAGACTTGGAACTGCATACAAAGTATTGTCAATAGTGCTTTGTATGCAATGTGGTTTTTTTAATATTCAAAGTCACTAAGCTGATTCGGTCATGTCAAGAACCGCATCAATTAAGTCACTTAACTTATCCGATCTTGGACCGCATTGGTTAATTTGTATAATCTTATATGAGCCCATCCGATGCGGACCAAAACTGCATCAGTAAGTCCAATTTTGACCGCATCAAATGGGCTTTTTTCCATTAGTGTTCCAGGCAAGCATCCTATCCATTAGAGGAAGGGGATGGCACCCCCTGCTCCTTTGGCCTTGAGTGAGTTCCACCATTAGTTGCACCAACCGCACTACCACCTGCATCCTTGTCATTCTTCACTGTACCACCACCTTGCTCAACAACACTTTCATTACTTCTTCCCATCTCAGAATCTAAAAGGGTATCCTTCTCTTCATCAACATTCACTCTCTTGCTGCAATGCCAGAAAGGAATTATGAATTGGAAATGTTGGCTGCTTTACCACAATACTAGCCTTCCTGTTCCTCACAGCCACAAGCCCATCAGCATTAATGTTTTTGGTTTTCTTCTGCACCCCATCTCAACTTACCATTTGTTTTCCTGCAATTATCACCTATATGTCAATAACCAGATAATTTTGAACATAACATTGGCCTCCACTCATACTCCACCTTTTGCTCCATAATGACTCCATGCTCATTATAAAATGTCACTAATTCAGGTAATGTCTGCTGTAATCCAACCTCAACCATTGCACGAGCAAAATTCAATTCTATTTATCATGTCTTCACTTATCCATCATAACATTGTTTCCAACCAACCCAACTATCTTGAAAAGACTCTTTTCCCCCTAGTACTTTAGAGGCAGATTAGGCATTTTGATCCAAATTGGAACATTATGAATCGGATTTTTATCACTATCATATCAGGTTCCCAAAGTCGTGTGATCAAAGGTTTTTGATAAAAAAAAAAGGAATCCATCTGTTTTCACCTTTAAGCAAGACGCTAACGAGTTGAATCTCACAATAAACAATCCTTTTCTAATAAGTGCAAATTTATCAATCCCTAACTTACCCCCCAAATTCGTCTAAAATAACCCTCCATAACATTAAGGGAGGGGGGATTAGCTCCTAGAACATAGCAAACAATAGAAGAAGACCAAAATTCTATCTCCTCCTAAATATCATCAGCTTGATCAATTGTAACAATAGGAGTCTTAGTATTTACCTGATTGTTATTCCTCACAATCTTATCATCAACTTGAGCAGCCCAAGACATACGATGTGGGTTACCCACTTCCTTCGACCCACTTTGCATCACCTCCAACCATTCAGATAACGACACTTTCTCCATTGATTTTTGTATTTATTCCTCCAAAGTAGGTTGTTGAATCACCATTGTTACTTCATCTAACTCATCAGCAACAGTCGTCTCCTTAATCAAACTAGGAATCTTTAAACCCTCAATTCTGGTAACTTCATCCACCGATTTGGTTTTCCTCACCGGCGATGAGGACGGACCAGTAGCTTTTCCCTTACCTTTGTGTGCACTCTTCTTCACTCTACCTCTTGCCATGGCTACAGTGCAGCTTAGGCGAACACTTAACGTGTAGTAAAGAGAATGAGAGAGAAAGTTTTTTGGGTTTTTCTACGTTATGCCCTCGTGTTTTTTCATTTTCTACGTTGTACCCCATCTTTCTGGAATTTCTACACTGTGCCCTTGTATTATCTATTTTTAATACAAAATATCATTGCCGTTAACTGGCTGTTATGTGTCCCGTTAGTGAAATTAATAATGATTAATTAATTGAATTAATTTGAGTAGCTGTTTAATAAAACATGAGAGGGAAACTTTCCCACCAAAAAACTAGGGTTTGACTCCCTTTATTAACTTCTTTCCCCTTCCCCAAATCTTAATCTTCTTATTCCTTTTCTCTTTGAAGCTCCTATCCATCATCAACAACGTCAACTGCAAATTCTTACTCAATTAAGGCCTTGGAATGGGAATTCGTCACTACCAAGTGTAATTGCAGCCCCCCAAAAAACGCGAGATTGCACATCTCTGGATCTCAACGCAATCACGGTAAGGCATATTTCAAGTGCGATTTTTGCAAATTTGTGGTTGCATAGTGGACATATGATTAGAAGAGGAGATGTTGCAGGTGTTTTTTGCTTTGGGATTTTGTTTTTGGGACAGAGTGCGAAGAAGAGGGAGTAAGGAAGTTCAATGATCAAAACAAGAGAGAGAGAGGAGGGGTATATTAGATTCTTTTTTTTTGTTCTAAAAAATTATAAAATTGACTGTAGGTGACACATTTAATGTCAAACCTAACGTTCGTCATTAATAAGCCCTCATTAATGGCATTTTGTATTAAAAATAGATAACACAAGGGCACAGTGTAGAAATTCCAAAAAGATGGGGTACAATTTAGAAAATGAAAAAACACGAGGGCATAACGTAGAAAAACCCAAGTTTTTTTCTATTTGAGAATCCCAAAATAAGAATATTATTTAGCTTTTATTTTGATAGTTCTCTCTCTAGAATGATTCACAAACCTTAGTTTATTGTTTTTCTCTTTGGATTCAAGATCAAATCTTTGGATTATTTGCAAGTTCAATATAGTTGTTCAATTTGGTAATCTTCTTTATTGGTTTCTCTATTTTTTTTTTTTGGTAAAAATGTAAGAGTATTATTACCAAAACATGCGAGCACCAACTACACCCTGAACATCCACACATACAGCAGAGGCACTGTAACTAACTCTACAGGCCTAAAACAACAGCAGCAAAAACCTACAACCAATTACAGACACCAGACACCAAATACAGACACCAGACCATAGAAAAAACATCAGCTAATCTCAGACTTAAGGTTCTCAATCCACTGGCACTCAGCCTCATTCCATTTATTACAGACTTTTGCTTTGACTCTACTAATAATATCACACTATATCTTCTTGATGGTTGCTTCTGGAATCCAAACAACTTCATTCCAAAGAGCATGATTCCTTGCCTTCCATATGTAGTAAACAGTTGCTGCCAAGCTAGCATAAGCCACTGTTTGTTGATGTTTTATTTGAAACTTCCTCCCCCATTTTCTCCAGTGCACATACATATTCTCACTCCCACAGTAATAAATTTTCAGCCAATTCATAATCCCTTACCAAATGCGACTACTGAACTCACATTTAAAGAAGAGGTGCTGGCAAGAATCCATACCAGTATCACACAAACGGCAACTAGTATCTCTACAAATACCAGCTTTATTTAGTCTTTCTCAGGTATTCAGCCTACCCCATGCAGCAAGCCAAGCTATATATGAGTGCTTAGGGATGTTCATTGAGTTCCAGACCCAATGATACCATCTCACTTTCTCCATATCTCCTTTGAGCCATTTATAACCATCTTGAATGGTATATGCTTTCCTATCTCCCAACCACAAATTTCTCTGATATGCAGGTTTCAGCTTCTCTTTTACTCTACAAATCATCTTCCAAGCCCAACTTGCTGTACTTGGTGGATTGTAATCCCACCAGTTAGCTGTACAAATATAGATACTATGGATCCATTTGATCCAAAGAGTATCTTCCTTCTTAGCTATTTGCCAAATGTACTTTCCTATTGCTGCTGTATTCCAAACCATACAATCCCTGACTCCAATTCCACCACACTTCTTAGGCCTACAAACCTAATCCCAAGCCACTAATGGAGGTTTATGAAGGAAGGTTTTCCCATCCCATAAGTAAGCTCTGCATATTTGAGTAACCCTTTGAATGACATATTTAGGGAGAAGGAATACTTGTGCCCAATAGCAATGAATGCTCAAAAGCACAGCATTTACAAGTGTAGCTCTCCCTGCATATGAAAGGTGTCTGGAGGACCAACATAGTATTCTCTTCATCATTCTATCAATGAGAACATCACAGTCTGAAATGGATATTCTCTTAGAAGTGATTGGTACTCCTAAGTATCTGAAGGAAAAAGATCCCCTTTGAAATCCAGTCACTTGAAGTAACCTGCTTCTAGTTTCCTCTTGTACATTACCAAAGTAGATAGCAGACTTCCTTTGATTTGCCTTTAACCCAGCAGCATCTGAAAAAGCTTTGAGAGCTCTAACCATCAATGTCAGAGATTGGATGTCACCTTTACAAAACAAC
This sequence comes from Beta vulgaris subsp. vulgaris, assembly GCF_026745355.1. Taxonomy (NCBI): domain Eukaryota; kingdom Viridiplantae; phylum Streptophyta; class Magnoliopsida; order Caryophyllales; family Amaranthaceae; genus Beta; species Beta vulgaris. The sequence continues at coordinate 37,751,524 of NC_079208.1, forward strand.
ATTAAATCATCTGCAAAAATGAGATGATTCAATCTCAACTCTTTACACCTATGGTGAAATCCAAACGTCTCTTTTTTCCCAACCTTTTGCAAAATCCTAGTAAAATATTCCATCACAAGAACAAAGAGCGGGGGGAAATTGGATCTCCCTGCCTCAATCCTTTCCTTCCTTTGAAAAAACCAACAAGACCACCATTTATGCTGAGAGAAAAAGTTGGTGTAGTAATGCATGTAATGATCCATTTCCTAAACTTCTCAGGGAATTTCAGTTTCATCAGTAACTCTTTAATAAACTTCCAGCTGACTGAGTCATAGGCCTTCATCAAATCAATCTTCATTGTAACTCTACTAGGGTGGCTCTTCCTCTTATAATGATTAAGAATGTCTTGGCAAATAAGAATGTTGTGCATTATTTGTCTATTAGCAACAAATGCACTCTGCACTTGATTCACTAGTTTGGGCAGCACCAACTTCAATCTATTACATAATAGCTTTGAGATTACCTTGTAAAGAACATTGCAGCAGGCTATAGGCCTGAATTGACTTACTTCTTCTGGTTGCTCAACTTTAGGGATTAAACACAAAGTCGTAGTGTTAATCTGTTTCAGCAATTTGCCTGTTTGAAAGAAGTTCAACACAACATTTGTAACTTCTTCCCCCACCTGCCCCCAAGCTTTCTTGAAAAAACCACTAGAGTACCCATCTGGACCTGCAGCTTTGTTTTCATCAATTTCAAAGAGAACCTGCTTGACCTCCTCCATACTGAACTGACTAATCAGTCTCTCCTGCATATCATCATCCACACTTGGACCTTCAGCAATGATAGTGCTGCTAACATGACCTGAAGCTTCACTATCAGACCCCAAAAGCCTTTGATAGTACTGCAAAAAAGCATTCTCAACCTCCTTAGGCTCTTCATGCCAGGTACCATATTCATCTTTAATCCTATACACCTGCTGCTGGAGTCTCCTCTTCCTCAAACAAGAATGAAAATACCTAGTATTTTCATCCCCACCCTTGATCCAATCTTGCTTCATTGTAATAGCCCTGTTTTTAAGAGTGTTTATTTAAAAACTAATTATAATTATTAAGTTAATTATGTTTCGAAAATCTTATTTTATTTGAGTTATGGAGTACGAATTTTATTTGTCGTTCTTGTATATATATTTGTTATATTAATTTTATGAAATTATTATATTATTTTATATATCGCGCTTGTTGAGCAATTTATTGATATGTATTTACCCGATTAGGAAACCAAAGTCGGGTTCCCTTCCTTCCTTTATGTTGTCGGTTAATGAGTAAACCCCCCCCCCCTAATCTTTTGGTCGGCATTTTTCATCCAAACCAAAGCCCCCAACTCCTTCTCCTGCTTATCATCTATCACGCTCGAAAACAAAACCCCAAAGAAAACCCCCAAACCTGTGAATTCCGAAACCCCTCTCTCTAACCCCGTGATTTCTCTCTCTTTCCTCTCGCTTGATGTCGCCGGAGCTCCACCCTCTGGCCTCGCCGACGTTTTGAGTTCATCGGATTTGCGTCGTTCTGCAGCGCTACGTTTCTGCTTCTCCCTCTTCGTCGACCTTGTGTTCGTCCCTGTTCGTCGATGTCCATCGGTCTGCTATTGTTGCCGGTGGATGATGGTTGTCGGGTTGCTGTTGTTCGTGGTCCGTGGTGCCGCTGACGGTCTTTTTTTTTCCTTTCCCCTGCTTGCGCCCATCTCTGTCTCCTCTCGCTGGTTGTTGTTGCTGCTCATCTGCGACGCGGTGTCGCTACTGGTGGTAGCCGCCACCTCTTGGAGTTGCTGCAGTGGTGTGTTACCTCTTGTAAAGGTACTACACCGTGTCCTCCCTTTCTATACTAATTCTGTTTTTCTTTATTCTAATTGAAGATTAGTGATTTGATTATGAATTGTTGATGTTTGATGTAGTTGATAATATTGAATTATTGTTGATATGATGATGAATTATTGTTAGTTATGAATCAATATATCAAAATTGATTTGCGTCTGTGTTAGTTGATTTCATAAATAGGGTTCTAATGTCTTTTCGTGAATTGTTGGTGGTAAATTGAGATTGAGGAAGCTCCTTTACTTAAGTAATAAATTAAATTGGTGTAATGTTGATTTCTGAGAGGATTTGTAATTATAAGTTCCTAAATCAGTTCATTTAGAAGGGTTGTTTAGTTTGATTAACTGAAGTTGTACTCTCGCCATGTTGGATAGTAAGTAATCTATTGAATTGTTTATTTTACTAGAGTTTGTAATTTAAATTCGTAGAATCGTTTACAGTAAGAGTAACAAGATATGATTATTGATATTACTTGGATTGGTTTATTTGATTAGTTAATTAGTGAGAAAGGATAATTGATATTACTTAATATTATTGGAGTGGAATCGTAAATTGAGTTATGAAACGAAGAGTTATTTAAAGAGCCATAATTATTCTTAGAAGGTTATTAGCATAAGAGTGAATATGTTAGTTTATATCTCCTAATCAATAAGTTGTGGTTAGACTCATGAGAGATGATTCTTATATAAGAAAAGTAATAAAGCTAGTTTTACGTAATTAAGCAAGAGGAGAAATACTTGTTATTAGTTAATGATTAAAGAATTGGAATGTTGTGAGCTATTAAGAGTTAATCTATATTTCTTGGTCCTAATGTTGATAGGAAGTTGTTAAACCTTAAATGATATTCATGTTATCAATTAGAATAGTTGTTCGAGTTCATTGTTAATTATGTTATAGAAGTCCTGGTTTTTGGCTTAAATGATCTTTATAAGTGTTTAAAGGTGATTTGAGTAACATATTGATATAGTAATGAAATTATGTTATTGGTTTGTTTATGCGATACATGAAAGTTGTTTCTACGTTATTGGAAGTTCACTGAATTGTGGAAGGTGGTATACCTGATTTATAATTAGAATTCTAATTGTAGGTTATTATTTTGTTAAAGTATATACTATGTTAATAAGTAGATTGATGTGGTAAGTTTGTGATAAGTGTTGTATTTGTAGCTAGAATGATGTTTTAGAATTGGTTGGGTGTAATTCTATAAACAAAAGATTAGTTATATGAAAATCTGACTAGAGTTATCAATGATAATATGGGGAAGATTAGTTTGAGTAGACTGCTTAAATGGGTCGACCTAATTAATAACCTCACATGAAGTCAAAGAAAGGCTTAACTAATACTATAATGATGTGAAGAGTATGAAAGTTAGATTACTTAACTATGGATTAAATTAGTGAAGTTGTGTTTGATAAAGTATATTAATTGGATGACTATAAATAGAATAGTATAATAAAGTGATGTTGATTGATTAGAATTGAGAGGACTAAGTTGGTTTATGAGATTACTTAAGAAAGTGCAAGTTTGTGCATTACTTTAAAGTAGTTTGAGTTACACAATTAAATGACTTCTAATTAGAAAGGAGGTTGACTCGCCATACTAAGTAAGAATATGATCCACTAATGGTTGTTATTGGAATCAAACTTACGAGAACACATGACCCATAATTGATTAGGTCTAATCGACCTTTGTTTCATGAATCTCGAGTTGTGGAATCTACGCTAACTCTCCTTAGTTAATTCTAAGAGAGAGACTTATTGTAATTGTTGATGGTGTTTGATAACGATTATTATCATTATTGAGATGAGTCTACATAGATATTGGTGAAGTGAAAAAGAATATGAACTATCTATATGCAAAAGTATGTGATGTGTGGAATCGGGTTAGTAACTCTCGCTAGTTAATTCTAGCTGAGAGACTTATTGTCACTATGGTTGGGTATTTTATAGAATATGATTAGTTACTTGTGTGGTAAGTATGTTTTGTAATTGTAATTGAGTTGAATTGAAATGCATAACTATATTGGCCTCGAAATACTTAAGTGAATATAACTCTCTAAGAAGAAGCCTTGCTTGTTGTTCAATGATTGTCAAGGATTACTATAACTATGGAATAGTTCTAAGAATGGCGATTGAGTTATGAACGATAATCGAAAGGAATCGAAAGGGGAAAGTAGCCTCGTCTGAGTCGACGGATGAGGTGACATGAACAGTGCCCCATGGACTGTGAACCTTGGGGGCCCCATAGGGAAACCTGCCCATTGCTCTGTGGGGCGATAATCGGGCGTACATCAGGTAATGTGAAACCTGTGGATGGCTGATGAAATCAGCGGAAAAATGTACTCCGGACTAGTCGCGGTTATTGGCCAAAAGTAAAGCGAATGGTTGGGTGACGACCCCCACTGTCGGAGTGTAAGCTTTGTCTCCTCCGCCGCGTTCTCTTTCCCCCTGGTTAAAAGGAATGTTATCTCAGAGTATGAAAGTTATATCGATAATGGATCTCGATAAGGAATCGTATCGTGGTAAGTTGTTTCGATATTGGATTCCCGTAAGGAATCATATCAGGTAAGTAGTGAATGTTTATTCAGTATATGAATATGAATATCGATATTGGTTTCCTGATAAGGAGGCATATCATGGTAAGTGATACTAACGTTAGATTCCTGATAAGGAATCATATCTTGTTATGTGGATTCCTGATAAGGAATCGTATCTCGTTATTGAATTCCCGATAAGGAATCGTTATGATAGGGAAAGTTATTATGTTATTTGTTGCCTGATAAAGGTTTGTGTAGGACAGTTTAAAGGATTGATTAATAGAGTATGAAAGCATAAGTTTGGATTCTGATAAGAAATCGATTAAAGGAAATAAAGTATATAGTTTATATCAAAGTTGGTGACCTCAAACTCCTATTGTGGAATCATGGTAAGTTGAAAAGTCGACTAGATAAAAATATAGAAACATGTCAGTGTTGAGATTCACCTTATTGTGTTTGTTACCATGTGATTGATGATATAATATGAAATGTGGAATTGGAAATGTAATATGTATGTTCAATAAGAATATTGCTGCTAAGCACGCTATGATTGGTATGATTGTTGAACTTATGTGGATTGCGTGAGAGTTGTTTTCAAGTAAAAGCCACCAAAGCATGTGTTACTCTTGTTTATGGGTTAGTACTCAGCTTTGCTGATGTGTGTACGTTGTTTTGTCATTTATGTGGCCTGTCACTTGGTGGGTGGCAGTATCTTATATGTTTCAGGTTGAAGCCGTGAGTTATTCTTTTGCAAGCTGAAGCGGATACGAGATGGTGCAGTATTATATTTGTTATTGAAGTGAGGACGCTCCACTTGTAATAGTTAAATCGTTTATTTTCTATAATGTATTTTCTTCATTTAAGAACCGATAGCTAGTGCTCCTGATTCTCTGTTGGTTGTTGCTCCGCGAAAGCGTTGAGGTTGTTTAGCTTTGGGATTTGGAAATATTTTTTTTATATAAATTGAATTTGCAAAAAGGTTTAAATCATTTCTCGCTTTAGCGTTGTCCTATTTTCAAAGGAAACTCTGTCGAATTTTCTGTAGAAATTTATGGTGATAAAGTCTGAGAATCAGAATGTAGTTGCAATAGTTAATTAATTTGAATAGAGTTGGGAATTGAGTTCCACACTCTCCGATGTAGTTCGGTGAGTGTGATGGTAATAGTTCGGGTTGTCTCGACCAGAGTCTCTTTCGCTGTGCTTAATCCTTTGTAAGCTGGTCGGGAAAATTCGGGCTGTTACATTCATTTTCTGCTTCATAAAGCTCATCTTGGCTTTATTCAAATTTTCATAGACACTCCTAGCTTCATCCTCTTTTCTATGTAAATCACCATTTTGAGGATCACTATGGATATCTTTCTGTACTTCTAGCAGCTTTATCAAAGCAATAGCAGCATCATTCTCAATTTGAGAGAATTTGTTTTTGTGCAGATTCCTCAAGCTCTGCTTCGATTTCTTCAACTTGCTAACCACCCTGAACATGGGAGCACCTTCAATTCTCTCCTGCCAGCCATGTTGCACAATATTCAAGAAAGATTCGTCCATAGCCCACATGTTACAGAATTTGAAAGGTCTAGCCTTCACACTCAAAGCACTATCCAGTTTCAAAACACCAGCACAATGATCTGAAATACCTTCAAGAGTGAACATGACATTAGCATTACTGAACTTGTCTACCCATCTAGAGTTAGCAAGAACTCTATCAATTTTAGAAAAAACTCTCTGCTCTCCCTCCTACTTATTAGACCATGTATAATAAGGCCCTGAAAAAGGAAGATCCTGTATTTGACAAAGTCTAATACATTGCCTGAATGGTTCCACCTCTCTCAGTGTGACAGCTGATCCCAATCTTTCCTCTAGATTCAAAACACTATTAAAATCCCCCATAACAACCCAAGCTTCCTTAACATTCTTGCTCAATCTAACAAAATCCCTCCATAATTCCTCTCTGACCTCCCCATCATTGGCACCATACACCATGGCGACCTCAAAAACCCCTCCAGAAGCTCTATGCAGCACTTCACAATGAATATACTGAGAAGAGCAACTACAAACATTTACCACAAACACAGAAGGTAGCCAAATGAACCAAATCCTCCCACCAGCATGAAACTGGTAGTTAGTAACCACAGCCCAATCCTTACATACATTAGGGAAGACCTTAGAAAAATTCTTAGTCTTAACCCTTGTTTCAAGGAGTCCAAACAACCCTATATTATAATGATTTAAAAAACTTTTAACATCATTATGTTTACTTGGGCTGTTAAGACCCCTAATGTTCCGGAACCCTATTTTATCCATTGGGAGAGAGTGAAACCTCCACACCCTGCTGCTGATCAACTACTTTCTCCTTCACCCCTACTCCCAGCATAATAGTCTTCTCATGTCCCTTTCCAACCTTCTTACATGCGACATCATCCTTCTGAGATGAAGATCCACCTACTATAGCTTCAGCTCCACTCTTCTCTTTACCTGGGACTGAAATTTCTTTCTGACCCTGAGCAGCTTCCAGAGCCTGCTCTTGCTCTCGAATTGAAGGAACTTCAGAAGTCCTCTTCTGATGATCTTGGACACCAACTGTAACTCCACCAGCATCACTGGGCCATTGGGTTTAGGAACCCAGACCTTTTTAGGTGGTAATTTCTTCATAGCTAAGTCATACCTCTTTTGTCTACACATCTCCACCGTATGACCAACCCCTCCACAGTTTCCACATATGATAGGTTTACATTCATAAATCACCTTTTGTGACATGATGAACCCTTTTCATTCAGAAATTTTATTTCATCCGGAAATACTTGTCCCATTTGTACTTCAACCAGCACCTTTGCATATTCAATGCAATCTTTCTGAGCTGTAGCCCTATCAGTCTTGATTGGTTTACCAACAAGACTTGCAATCTTGTTAAGAGAAGTCTGACCCCAGTACTTCAAAGGTAAACCTGGAAACCTGACCCAAGTAGGCACTACTTTAATTTCCTCCTTCAGCAAATCCATTTCAGGTGTCCATTGTTTCATAATTACAGGTTTATTATCATAAAGCACTGGTCCAGCATCCATAGCCCTTTGTTTTCCTTCAATATTCCTAAACCTGGCCACAAACACACCATTCAACCCCAGAGCAATCCTATCGACTCCGAACTTCCCCCAAACACGCCTAACAAATCCATTAATAATATGAACAGGCAGTTTTATTCCAAAAACATAGTATACTAACGCAGTATTCCAGAAATCAATTTATCCTTTCACATTATCCTCTGAAATCACCACGCTAGGAATAGATTCAGTAGTAACAGTATTAACCTCATCATGTTGATTAACATTACTACATCCTTCTAAATCTAATCCTTCCTCACGAATACTCTCAAATAAACTATGCTTCCATGGAATGTTACCTGTATTACTCGCCAGATGTTGCATAGGATGTGGCGATGGAACAATACTTCCAGCTGTAGGCCTCGCAGGAGTCCTCACCGATGCCACCCAACTCGCTACTTGAGCTCTCGCAGCCTCAAAGTTTGCTTTATCAATCAGTGAAGCTCGATTCTCCACCGATGCTACAGAATCATCATCCTCCTCTTCCTCAGAAGTCCAACTTAACGCCACATTTTCCCCAATCTCATTAATGTTCTTCATTTTCCTCGCATCACCAGTTTGGGGTTGCTTCTTTCCTTTATTCTGTTTGCTAGCCTTCTTTCTACCATTTCCTTTCTTCGAACCCTTAGCCATGATCCAGCCGGAGCTGAGGTTCAATGAAACAGTAACAATGGATTGAAATTTTAATTCTAGAGAGAGGCGGGAGTTTCTCTCTCTAAACTCTCATTCTTTGGCAAAAAGAAGTTATTGGTTTCTCTATTATCAATAAGATTCATCTCTTAGTTATTTGCAACCTTTTCAAGTATGAATTATTATATTAATTGTGTTATTGTTTTCATAAATATGAGTGTATAGTTTTATTTTTAGGGTTGTGGGGATTTATAATATATATATATATATATATATATATATATATATATATATATATATATATATATATATATATATATATATATATATATATATATATATATATATGCAATGAGGGATTGATGGAATAATCTAATTCCCTTCTATTTTGATTGCGTCCTGTGGTTGAATCGTTCATGCTAGATTTATAAATTAGGCCTGATTTGTATTTGTACTATCGTAAAACTAAATTCTCTTCGAGAGGAAAGATGTCGTATAGGCTTTCAATCATTAGGCTGAGTGATCGTTGACCATGCGAGAGCGGCTAGGTGATCTTTGAGGGAGGTAATGTTCGAGAGAAATAACATGCGCCCTAAATATATCGACTTATTAGGTAGTTGTTATTGTCCTTGATTTCTCGAATTATATGCATAGTGATCCATAATCATAGTTCGCTATTTATTTATTCATTTCCTCCTATTTGATTCTGTTTTTTGCTTAGTTCAGTAAAACAACACTTTTCATCTGATTTAGTTAGTATAATATTAGAATTCAGACACAATACTATAACTTTATCCCTTTGGATTCGATCTTGACTTTCCTGACTACTAGGTAGTGGACCTTAGGTTATTTTTCATTAGGTGATACGACTTTAGCATGTAAAATTTTGGTGTCGTTGCCAGGGAGACGAATTATTTTTAATTTTTCTAGAATTATAGTATTACACTCATTTACTCTGAAGAACACCTGTTCTTTGTAGCATCTCACGTTTGTTTTAGTGTTTTTGGTGTATAAGTAGGAAATTAAAATCCCCAAATGTCATTCCATTTGATCCGAAGATTAAAAAGACTACTCGTAAAACTAAGCAAGTCCCAAAACACACCTTCTCCGCCATCCTTACCACAATAAGAATTCCCAGTCACATCTATTTCTCTTAAAATGGGTGAGAATTTCAGGGACTCTATACAACCATGCCCTGACAATGTGGCCCCTGGGGAACAAATGCCTACTATTGCTGCTACGAATTTTGAAATCACGTCTCGTGTTTGAATATGGTTCAGAATAATTAGTTTGCTGTGTTACCATCTGAAGGCCCAAATGAACACATGCATGGTTTTCTTACAATGTTGTGCTACTCAGAAACAAGTTGGTGTTGCTGCTAATGAGATGAAACTAATCGTGTTTGGCTTTTCTCTGCGAGACAAAACTCTCTTTTGGTATAATAAGTTGCCTTCCACCATCACCCACTTCGCCAGAAGCCCAGAACTATCAAAGATGTTTCATATCAAGTGGTATCCTTACCAAAAGACTGCAGATATGTGTCATGTGATGGTGACCTTTACTCAAGATCCTGGCGAGTCATTAAGAGAAGCTTGGGAAAGATTCAAGGATCTGCAATGCCTTTGTCCACATCATGGCTTAGACTAATGATATTTGTGTCAGATTTTCTTCACTAGAGTTGATGCAAATACAAGGCGGGTAATTGATGGAGCCTCTGACACGGTCGTTGCAAGTGCCAAATTAAATACCTAACTTAGCCTAATATAGGGTAAGAAAGGGTCGATTCCACAAGGAAGCAAAGATTAATCAAGGGTTGAATGCGATTTAGCGAGCTAAGCCTATTTTGGGGGTTTTTTGAAATTAGTGAACAACTAAGAAATTAGGAACTAAGAAACTAACAAATAGATCAAATAATCCGAATTAAACTATATTAAAAGGACACTAGGGATAGGGGATTCACGAGCTAACAGATTATCAACCAAATTGTCAAGCCAAGGGGATTCAATAGGGTCGATTAGGGGACTCGATCACTAAAATGCTTCCCAATTACTCTCTCGAGCTAATTAGGGGGACTTAATCAACCGATTTTACTTATTCTTATGGTAAACTCAATTAATCAAGCATTTCCACAACTCATAGTGATCCAAACAAGGTCCTAGGGAGTCAAACACCTATTCTCATGGCGAAGCCAACCTATAATCTAGCTAAAGGTCTATCTAAGATTTCATTTCTCAATCCTTCACCTTAGATTTCCACAACAAGTTCAAATAGTGATCAATCAAATAAACAAGGCAATCAAATTAGTTAGACAAAGCAATCTCACCCAAAGCGCATCCCCAAGCATGACTTTTAAGGCCAACTCATGGTTAGCAAGGTCATCCCCTTCCCCTAGTTACTAACCTACTCACTAGCCATGGAAAGAGATAAATAAAAAGCTTGAAGCAACAATGGTGAAGCAACAATAGTGAATATCATATCTAATAAGCTAATCATCAACTAATTACTACTAATCAATACCAAAGCAAGATAAAACAAACATAAAAGCAAATAAGAGAAAAGATAGAAGAAATACTCAAAGATGATGATATTCAAATGCAAAACTCCATTGAAATAGCTTCAATAACCCACATTCAAAAAGTTTAGATATAGTTTCTCTCTCTAAATTCTACTTCTCTCTCTAAAAACTCTCTCTAATTAGAACTAATTAATTTCAGAAAATTAAAAGCTTAGTCTTAGAATTATTACAAAATTGGTTTTATACCCCGTAGAAACAAGGGCAAAGTTGTAAAAGACGAAACAAAAAGAACGGAATATCTGGGCGTTGGAGCGCCCGCTCCTGCCAATATGGAGCGCACGCTCCAGGCTTGGAACGCCCGCTCTTGGGCCGCTCCAGGGCCGCTCCAAGTTTCTGCCAAGTGGTGAGAGCCTTGGAGCGCCAGCTCTTGCACCGCTCCTGGGCCGCTCCATGCTACTGTCATTTGCCTCATCTAATATGGAGCGCCCGCTTCTTTTCCTCGGGCGCTTTGGAGCCTCTTCCTTGCTTATCTTTGCTTCAAAACACTCCAAGAACATATTAGATGGGGGAGGGGGGGTAGAATGCACATGCAAATGCAATGACCTATATGCAACCTAATAGTATGCAAATGAACTAGAACTAAATGCTAAACATGAGAATATGAGAAATGATGGAAAAGGGGAAAAAAAGGGAACTATATGGCCTAAAATGAATCTAAATGACCTAAACTAAATGCAAATAAGTGAACCTAAAGTCCACTTATCAAATTCCCCCAAGCTTGCCAATTGCTTGTCCTCAAGCAATCAACAATCTCAAGGAAACCAATGCATGAATGAGAACTATAAAAGGCATCACAAAATTAAGGTCCTCGTCTTATAAGAGGTGTCAAGGCAAAGGAAAATCTCGACCAATTTTCGAAGCTTATAGCCGTCCTTCCTTATCCACAAGTAAGGGGTCAAAAGGGGTGGTCTAAGCTAGTGTGCAAAGCAAATGATTGTCTTAGAGGACCCTCAACTATCACACAAGCCTTCATTGATTTTAAGTGAAACCTTTCCCTACAAAATGGAAAAACTCGCTCAACCTTGTACCAATCGCGCCCCACAAGCTCACAAGATCCCCCAAGCTAGCCTATTTATTAACTTGATTTATTTTATTTTTTTTTTTATTTTTTTTTTGTTGCAAGGGCCCTAGACTACCTCCTCACGCGGTCTACCTCTCACTCGATAGTCATGTTTCCGAGGCACGGTACCAAGCACTCGATATGAGATGCGATAAGAGGGTAAGGTAGCTCATACCCAAGGCATTGGAGCATCTCTAGGGGCCAAAGCATGATGATGTTTTACTAGAAGCTACTAGCCTTGTGGGTTCTTATGCACCACTTATTGATCCAATTGGCCAAAAGGCTTTTTTTCTTTTTTTCTCTTTTTAAGGCTACTCGCCTTCCATTTGATTGAGCTAGAAAGGTTCTCAAGGTAGCCAAAAGGCGTATCCAAGGTCAAAGGAGAGAGTAAAGACTTTTTATAGGGAAAAAGTGACATTACTTCACGCTAAGGCGAGTCTCGGACGATCGAGGGGTCTATTAGTACCAAGACCTAGGCATCCAAGCTTAAAGCACCCCTAATACTCCTATCGAGCACATAAGACACTCAAGCTAATTCACCTTTACTTAAAAGCCAAGTTCCCAACCTCTTACCTCTAAATTCATATCATAGAGTTATTCCTTAATTAGGTGATGCAAAAAAAAATCTTTTTGATGCTTTCTTTTCTTTTCTTTTTATATGCAAATTATAAGCTACATGCAAAGCTATCATGCCATGCAACTATACTACATGCAAGTCTAAGACCTAAAGAAAATGAGACGAAAAAAAAAAAAACGTAAAGCAAAAAGATATATACAAAGCAATAAAAAGAGTAGAAATAGGAAAAAGTTATATACATGTAATATACAAGAAAAACAGTCAACCATGGTCGTTCTCATCAAATTCCTCAAGGCAATAAACATTGAAGCACACTCTCCTATCATGCCTCATAAATCCGACCTAGCAATGCATCCTCTCCAAGACGCGCACCCTAAAAGACACCCCAAACCCTTAAAAAGAAGCCACATCCCGCGAGCATAATCAAATATAAACACCCCCCAAACAATCAAGGCACCGTCCTCGGTGCAATCATTCAAAAGAAGTAAAGGGGGAGCGGGGCAAAAGGAACTAGTCCTCGTCCATGTGAGATGGACCAGCTTCCGGAGGGGGGCCATAAGGCTCCCAATCGCCCGTGTAGCCCGGCGGCCAAGCGTCGTAGGGTGGGGATAGGCGGGATCACCTATGGGGTTGGAACCCCCGGGTGCTCGCCAATCATAGGGTGGGTCTCGTTGGGGCCAATACGGGTACGTGGGTTGGCGTTCATTCCATCCCGGTAATTGCCCATGTTGAGGAGGCCAATTTGGAAAGTTGACATAAGGGTCAACATTTCCACTCTGCACATGGTGATGGTATATAGCATCAGTTTGTACCATCATTCCACTCAAGTCTTCTTTCATGCCTTGGATCATATTCATCATACGATCCTGGTTGAGAGCAAGACTGTGGTAGGCCCCCTCATAGTCAAAAGAGCAGGTACACTGAGGCACGCCGGCTGGAACTCGGCTCCTCTTGATGGGGGGGAGGAGCTAAGTTGCCGCGTGCGGGCTGGGCGTCCGCGACGGGGGGTTCAAAAGGGATGAGAAGAATCTCAGCGTCCTGCCCTTCGCGATCAAAGGTAGTCACCGCTGGGTTTGGGAGGTAACAGTGATGACGACCCCTTACCTTCCAAACAAACCGCTTGGGATCGGGGGTAAAGTCAATCCACCCGGCGGCTCTAATATAGTGCAAAACAAGGAAGGGGTTCCCATCAACAGGAGTCAACAAAGAGAGTTGCTCCCCAAACCCAAGAGCGGAGGCAATGATAGTAACCATCCCCCACAATGAATATCGGATTTGAATAATTCCCCACGGCGTATAGCAAGACACCGTTGGAGAAATAGAAATCCGAAATTCAGCTTGCCCCCACTTTCTCAGGGTGATGGGAGGCAATGTAGAGTGCACTCACCTCCTCCGATGCTACCTTACTTGGTTCTTTTTTTTTGAGTAAATGGAGGTAACAAGGGAGGCGGTGAATGTATCTAAGAATGGGGGAATGCATATGAGAGGAATATCCCGTCTTTGGATCAAAAGGGGCGTATCTGGCAATGTCGCGCCAAAATACGTCCCTTTGATAGAAGGTGGGGTATTGCCAAGTCTCGGGATTGCGAATGGCGTTTGAGGCATCACATTGGAAAATTTCATTAAGCCTCGCCAAAGAGATGCATTGGGGTTGATTGAACAATTGGAAGGAGATTTCATACTCCCCCTCATGTCCCTCAACCTCACGTCTTCTGAGAGAGGCTAAGAATTCCAAGGTGAGGCGCTCATACGTCAAGGCGCTAAATGTGTGAAAGCGTTCCATGCCTAAAGCAAACAAGGCACGCCTTACATCAACTCTTATCCCTAGACTTTCAAGGGTGTCAACATGGAAAAACTTGGAAGCCTTGATCTTCCGGTGCTTAAGTTCGTCATACCAACGTTTATGTTCGGGTTTGACGAACTTAAGAGCCGGAAGGGTGCCCGTGGTGTTCTTTTGGGAGGTCGAGCCATGATCTTTCTTACTTTTTTTACGTGAACGAAACATGCTTGGGGCTTAAAGAGAATGACTCAACCAAGCGATAGTTTTAAAAATCAAAAGACACGAGCTCAACCCAACAAATAAACACTAAAATAAGGGCACCGATGAAGACAAGAAATCAAAGTAAAATAAGAAAAATGAAAGAGACTATAAAAAATATAAAACAAAAGGAACTTGAAAGATGAAAGGAGTAAGTAACTAAAAGAAAAAGAACGAAAAAAATATTCACACAAAAGTTCGAAAAAATCCAAAAATCAGATAAAAATCAAAATCTATCTAAATCTACCAGCTAAGTCCACAAGAAACATCACAATCATCATATATTCAATTCAAATCTAGAAGAAAAATGAAAGTTAGGGTTAAGGTTTTACCTCCCTCTTTAAGAGGGGTGAAGAAATTCCCAATTGTGAGCAATGTAGGCGATTTCAAGCTTCAATCGTGCTCGTTACCCTTTTTTCTTCAAGAAATCTCCCCCAAACTTCAACATTTAAGTGATGAAGAAGTTTCGAATTTGGGGCTTTTGGACGAAAGTGGGTTCTTTGTGTAGAGGAGGAGAAAATATGAAGGTTTTGTGAAGGAAGTGAGTGAAAATGTTGAGAAATGAAGGAGATATGAAGGTTTGAAGTTGGAGTTTTAATGGAGGTTGGAGAGAGAAAGAGGGTTTGAGTTAATGTGAGTGAGAGAGAAGGGGAATGTGAGTGAGAGGGAAAGGGGGATGTGAGTGAGAGAGAAGGGGAATGTGAGTGAGAGGGAAAGGGAGATGTGAGTGAGAGAGAAGGGGGGAGGGCCGGATGGAAAAAGGGAGCTTAAAAAAAATTTCACTGGAGCTCAATGGAGCGCCCGCTCCAGCTAAAAGGGAGCGCCCGCTCCGAGGCTGGAGCGGGGCCCTCTTTCATCGCTCCCCCATCGCTCCTAAGTTCTGTTCTTTTACGAAAAAAAATTCGTGGGGCGGAGCGCCCGCTCCTGGAACGCTTCCCCCACGCTCCAATCTCTTTGCCTTCCTTGTGATTCTTGCGGAAGGATGGAGCGCCCGCTCCTGTTTATGTGGAGCGCCCCTTTTGGGCTCTTTTGGCTCGCTCCTCCTTCCCTTCTTCAACACTTAGCCAATTTTTTCATATTTTTCACTCCTCTTTTTTTTTTTTTTTTTTTTTTTTTCAAAGCCTAGACCCGGGTTGCCTCCCGTAAGCGCTTCTTTAAAGTCATTAGCTTGACTTCCCTATGATTAAAATTCTCATAGGGAAAGGGGGTAGTCATCCAAAGCAATGTGACTAATGTGCTCAATTTGGGTTCCATCATGGTATACCTTGAGTCTTTGCCCATTTACTTTGAACGTCCCTTTTTCTTCACTCCACACTTCTACCGCTCCATGTGGGAACATCGTTTTTACTTCAAACGGTCCACTCCACCTAGACTTAAGTTTCCCCGGAAAGAGTCTTAGCCTAGAGTTGAAGAGAAGGACCTTGTCTCCTACCTTGAACTCTCTCTTCATTATCCTTCGATCATGCCAAGCCTTAGTTCTCTCCTTGTAAATCCTAGCATTTTCATAGGCATCCCGCCTAAGCTCTTCGAGCTCATGAACATCCAAAAGTCTTCTTTCCCCGGATGACTTGAGATCAAAATTCAAAAGCTTGATGGCCCAATATGCTTTATGCTCTAACTCAACTGGCAAGTGGCATGATTTGCCATACACAAGCTTGTAGGGGTTGTGCCAATTGGCGTCTTAAAAGCTGTCCTATAGGCCCATAAAGCATCATCGAGCTTTAATGACCAATCCTTGCGAGATCGGTTCACGGTTTTCTCCAAGATGAGCTTCACCTCCCTATTTGACACTTCCGTTTGGCCACTACATTGTGGATGATAGGAGAGCCCCATTTTATGATGCACCCCATATTTGGAGAGGAGTGCTTGGAAACTCTTTTTGACGAAATGGGATCCCCTATCACTAATCACGGCCCTTGGAACCCCAAACCTCAGGAATATCACGGACTTGAAGAGCTTGGTAACTACCTTAGCATCGTTGGTGGGAGAGGCGATTGCTTCCACCCATTTGGAGACATAGTCAACCGCCACTAAAATATAGGAGTTACCAAGTGAAGAAGGGAAAGGTCCCATGAAATCCACCCCCCAAACATCAAAGATCTCCAACTCTAGAATGTTGAGGGGCAATTCATGCCTTTTTGAGATGTTGCCTACCCTTTGACATCGATCGCAAGCTTTAACAAAGCTCCAAACATCCTTGAACATTGTGGGCCACCACAATCCACATGATAAGATCTTGGCAACGGTCTTGTCGGAGCCCATATGTCCTCCAAAAGGGGATGAATGACATTTCTTATCACATTGCTATCTCATCATCGGGAAGGCATCTCCGGTATAAACCACCTCCCCCCGTTTGAACAAAAGTGGGTCCTCCCACGCATAAAACTTAGAATCATGGAGAAACCGCCTTCGTTGTTGATATGTAAACTCAAAAGGAATAATCCCACAAGCCAAGTAATTCGCCATGTCGGCAAACCATGGAGTATCAAGAGCTTTGATGGAGTATAAGAATCATCCTTTAAGCTATCATCAATGGGAAGCTCATGGTAGGGGGAGCTTCAACCAAAGAACGTACTGAAAGGTGGTCGGCCACCAAGTTTTCCGTTCCCTTCTATCCTTAATCTCAATATCAAATTCTTGGAGGAGCAAAGATCCATCTAATCAATCGCGGCTTCGCATCTTTCTTGGACATAAGATATTTGATTGCCGAGTGGTCCGTGTACACTACCACTTTGGAGCACACAAGATAAGGCCAAACTTATCGAAGGCAAACACAACCGCTAACAAACTCTTTCTCCGTTGTGGCGTAGTTTCTTTTGAGCCGAATCAAGTGTCTTGCTCGCATAGTGGACCACATGAAGCTTTCCCTCTTTTCGTTGCCCTAAAAGGCTCCCACTGCATAATCACTAGCATCACACATTAGTTCAAAAGGCAAGCTCCAATCCGGAGCTTGCACAATGGGGGCGGAAATAAGGGCATGCTTTAAAGTCTCAAAAGCGTTCATGCAAGCACATCAAAAACAAACTCGTTATCTTTTTGCAAGAGGCTAGATAGGGCCTAGCAATCTTAGAGAAGTCTTTTATGAACCGCGATAGAAACCGGCATGACCAAAAAAGAACGCACTCCCTTCACCGTAGTAGGTTGGGGTAACTTCTCTATGACCTCAATCTTGGCCCTATCTACCTCAATTCCCTTGTGGGAGATCTTGTGTCCAACACAATGCCATCCTCAACCATGAAGTGACATTTCTCCCAATTAAGCACTAGATTCATCTTTTGACATCTTTGAAGCACATTTTTCAAGTTCTTTAGACAATCGTAAAAGATGAACCTACCTACGGAGAAGTCATCCATGAATACCTCAATGGTGTCTTCCAACATGTCCGAAAAGATGGCGGCCATACATCTTTGGAATGTAGAGAGCGCATTGCACAAGCCAAATGGCATCCTTCGATAAGCAAAGGTACCAAATGGAAAAGTGAATGTAGTCCTTTCTTAGTCATTGGGGTGGATGGGAATTTGAAAGAACCCCGAATAATCATCAAGGAAACAAAAATTGGAATCATTGGAGAGTTATTCAATCTTTCCAACATTTCATATATAAAAGGGATGGGGAAATGATCTTTCCGGGTGGCCTTATTCAATCTCCGGTAATCAATGCACATACGCCACCCGGTCACCGATCTAGTAGAGATTAGCTCTCCCTTTTCATTGGTGATGACGGTCATGCCTCCCTTTTTAGGGACCACATGGGCGGGACTAACCCACCGTGTATCGGAGATAGGGTAGATTATCCCCGCCTCAAGGAGTTTATAAGACCTCCTTTTTGACCACTTCCTTCATATTGGGATTCAACCTCTTTGAGGCTCAATAGAAGAAGCATGATCGTCATCAAGATGAATTCTATGCATGCACAAGGTAGGACTTACCCCTTGAGATCTTCAATGCTATACCAATGGCACTTCTATGTTCCCGAAGGACATCAAGAAGTTGAGTAATTGAGTGCTTCAAGCATAGCATTGACCATCACCGGGTAAGTCTCACCCTCACCAAGAAATGCATATTTTAAAGAAGGGGAAGGGTTTCAACTCTACCTTGGGAGGAGAGGCTTAGAATCTCCTCCTTTAGGTGAAGGCACCTCAAGGGCTTCGATCTTCTCCTTGGCACAATAGGTTGGAGAGGCATCCATGGCAAGCTTGAAGTTCTTCCCTTCCTCATTATCCTCCAAATCCTCGCCCAAAAGTACATCTTCCAAAGAGGTCCTCTCTTATTCCTCATACCCTTTCAAAACTCAAGACCTTCAATCATCAAAACTATCTATTCTCTTCACTTCTTCCATGATTGGAGACTTCATTGATTGCTTGAAAGCAAACTCCATGCTCTCATCTCCTACCCTTAATGTAAGCACATCACGTTTCATATCAACAAGAACCCCAGCCGTTTTAAGGAAAGGCCTCCCAAGTATAAGAGGACTTGGGAGTCTTCCTCCATCTCCATAACCACAAAGTCACATGGGATGAAGACCCTTCCAACTTGGACCGGCACATCCTCCAACTCTCCAATAGGAACCTTCACCGATCTATCGGCGAGTTGAATGACCCTCCTTGTAGGCTTGAGTTCAAAATTAAGTTGCTTAGCTATGGACAAGGGCATCAAACTCACACTCCCCCAAATCCGCCAAGGCCCTCTTGGGCTCCAAGTCCCCAATCTTCAAAGGAATAGAAAATGACCCCGGATCTTCAAGCTCCTTGGGGAGCTTGTTTTGAAGTAGGCACTAACTTCGGCGGTCAAAGCAATAGTAGCACTTTCCTCGAGCTTGGTCTTATTGGAGAGGAGCTCCTTAAGAAACTTGGCATAAGTGGGCATTTGAGACATGGCTTGGAGGAAAGGGATATGCACTTAAGTCCTTTCATGACTTCCAAGAACTTCATGAATTTGTCATTGAGTTGTTTCTTAGCTAACCTTTGAGGAAAAGGAACCGGAGGCACATAAGCTTGGGTGTCGCTTGACTAGCCTCGTTGCGTTGCTCATGAACTTCTTTCTCTTGACTCGGTACAACATCACTTTCATCCTCCACTATTACCTCTTCAAGAAGCTTCTCAACCTTACCTTCACTCCCCTCTTTCTCAACTTCGGGCTTTCATTCACCTCACTAGGCATCTTGGCCCCTCATAATTTGCTCCGGATCTCAAAGTAATGGCCTTGGCATGCTCGTGAATCACGGGTTGGCTTGGAAATTTAGTAGAGGGGAAGTGGTGTTGCTTACTTGTTGGGCAATTTGAGCAAGTTGGGTCTCAATCATTTTTTGTGAGCTTGCATTTGTGTAAGGAAGAGTGAATATCCCCAAACTTCTTATCATTATCGGTTGGTCTTGGTTTGTTGGGCAAGGAAAAGTTGAAGTGTAGACTCAAGTGATGAAGGCTTTGGTTGGTTAGGCTCAAAGGGTGGTCTTTGTTGTGGTTGGTTGAAACCGGGTGGTCGGAAGTTGGATGTGTAGTTGTTGTGATTTTGTGGTGGAGGGTGTTTCCATGATCCTTGAGAGGGGTTGTTCCACCTCCCTTGGTTGTTGAAGTTTGAAGGCCCCTCTTGCCTTGCACCAACCCATCGACATGTTCCGTAGATCCTCCACAATAAGAGCTTGCATGATCGGTGCCCCCACAAATTTCACAAGAGAAAGCTTGGGAAGGTGGTTGGCTTGGGGATGCCAAGTTCACCTTCTGAGTTTCTTAGCTAGAGTGTCTAGCTTGGCATGGATATGATCCATAGCATCTACATCATACTTCCCTTTGCCACTAGCCTTCTTGCTTGTAGACCTTGTGTTCCCCGAAGAGTAATGCCTCACAACCTCCTCTATGGTGGGCTCAATGTTATCAACCGGTAGTTTGGTGAGTTGACCCCCCGCTCCGGAATCAAGACTAGCTCTAGTCATGGAAGCAACCCATCATAGAAGCTTTGCATCAACATCCATTGACTATACCCATGGTGCGGACACGATCTTCGGAGGTCTTTGAACCTATCCCATGCCTCATTCAAACTCTCATCCTCATCTTGTATGAAATTAGAGATCTTCCTCCTAGCCTCGGAAGTCTTCTCTTGAGATAAAACTCATCAACAAAAGCCGCGTCACTTGTGCCCAAGTAGTCAAGGAATCGGGGGAGAGACTGTAACACTTCTTGGCCTTCCCCTGAGAGAGAAGTGAAAAAGATTAAGCCTCACGAACTCTTGATTAACATTATTTTGCTTGACCGTGGCACAAAGCTCAAGAAAGTTCGCCAAATGGTCAAGTGGACACTCATGAGAAAATCCTCCATAAGGCTCTTGCTTGATCATTCTAATCAAATGTGGAGAGAACTCAAAGTTAGCGGTAGTTGCCGGCCTTCGTATCCCACTTTTGAGCTCAAATGCTTCGGGGTGACCATAGTCCCTCAAAGCTCTTGGAGGGGGTGGACCCTCCGCCATGATACTAGAAGTAGAAGAACTGGATTGATCTTCCTCAAATACCTCCCCCGGTTGCTCCTCACTAGTAGCTAGCACCCTTGGTTCCCGAAAAATCCTCCTCAACTCCCGTAGAGTGCCCTCAAGATTGTGGTCGATTGGAAGCAAATGATCACTTCGTAACCTTCTTGACATGCAAACACAAAAGCTAAAGGGAAAGATTAGCAACACAAAGGTTTACCACCAAGTAGCAAGCAACCAATCGGTAACCAAGAAATATAAAATGGAAAAGGGAGGGGAATAGAGTTGACTTAGACTCAAAAATCACAATTCAATGCAATGTAATCCGTTGCTTCCCCGGCAACGGCGCCAAATTTGACACGGTCGTTGCACGTGCCAAATTAAATACCTAACTTAGCCTAATATAGGGTAAGAAAGGGTCTATTCCACAAGGAAGCAAAGATTAATTAAGGGTTGAATGCGATTTAGCGAGGTAAGCCTATTTTTGGGGGTTTTTGAAATTAGTGAACAACTAAGAAATTAGGAACTAAGAAACTAACAAATAGATAAATAATCGAATTAAACTATATTAAAAGGACACTAGGGATAGGGGATTCACGAGCTAACAATTATCAACCAAATTGTCAAGCCAAGGGGATTCAATAGGGTCGATTAGGGGACTCGATCACTAAATGCTTCCCAATTACTCTCTCGAGCTAATTAGGGGACTTAATCAACCGATTTTACCTATTCTTATGGTAAAATCAATTAATCAAGCATTTCCACAACTCATAGTGATCCAAATGAGGTCCTAGGGAGTCAAACACCTATTCTCATGGTGAAGCCAACCTATAATCTAGCTAAAGGTCTATCTAAGATTTCATTTCTCAATCCTTCACCTTAGATTTCCACAACAAGTTCAAATGGTGATCAATCAAATAAACAAGGCAATCAAATTAGTTACACAACACAATCTCACCCAAAGCGCATCCCCAAGCTTGACTTTTAAGGCCAACTCATGGTTAGCAAGGTCATCCCCTTCCCCTAGTTACTAATCTACTCACTAGCCATGGAAAGGGTAAATAAAAAGCTTGAAGCAACAATGGTGAAGCAACAATAGTGAATATCATATATAATAAGCTAATCATCAACTAATTACTACTAATCAATACCAAAGCAAGATAAAACAAACATAAAAGCAAATAAGAGAAAAGATAGAAGAAATACTCAAAGATGGATGATATTCAAATGCAAAACTCCATTGAAATAGCTTCAATAACCCACATTCAAAAGTTTAGATATAGTTTCTCTCTCTAAATTCTACTTCTCTCTCTAAAAACTCTCTCTAATTAGAACTAATTAATTTCAGAAAATTAAAAGCTTAGTCTTAGAATTATTACAAAATTGGTTTTATACCCCGTAGAAACAAGGGCAAAGTTGTAAAAGATGAAACAAAAAGAACGGAATATTTGGGCGTTGGAGCGCCCGCTCCTGCCAATATGTAGCGCCCGCTACCGGGCTTGGAGCTCCCGCTCCTAGGGCCGCTCCAAGTTTCTGCCAAGTAGTGAGAGCCTTGGAGCGCCAGCTCTTGCACCGCTCCTGGGCCGCTCCATGCTACTGTCATTTGCCTCATCTAATATGGAGCGCCCGCTTCTTTTCCTCGGGCGCTTTGGAGCCTCTTCCTTGCTTATCTTTGCTTCAAAACACTCCAAGAACATATTAGATGGGGGAGGGGGGGTAGAATGCACATGCAAATGAAATGACCTATATGCAACCTAATAGTATGCAAATGAACTAAAACTAAATGCTAAACATGAGAATATGAGAAATGATGGAAAAGGGGAAGAAAAAGGGAACTATATGACCTAAAATGAATCTAAATGACCTAAACTAAATGCAAATAAGTGAACCTAAAGTCCACTTATCAAATTCCCCCAAGCTTGCCAATTGCTTGTCCTCAAGCAATCAACAATCTCAAGGAAACCAATGCATGAATGAGAACTATAAAAGGCATCACAAAATTAAGGTCCTCATCTTATAAGAGGTGTCAAGGCAAAGGAAAATCTCGAGCAATTTTCGAAGCTTAGAGCCGTCCTTCCTTATCCACAAGTTAGGGGTCAAAAGGGGTGGTCTAAGCTAGTGTGCAAAGAAAATGATTGTCTTAGAGGACCCTCAACTATCACACAAGCCTTCATTGATTTTAAGTGAAACCTTTCCCTACAAAATGGAAAAACTAGCTCAACCTTGTACCAATCACGCCCCACAAGCTCACAAAATCCCCCAAGCTAGCCTATTTATTAACTTGATTTTTTTTTTGTTGCAAGGGCCCTAGACTACCTCCTCACGCGGTCTACCTCTCACTCGATAGTCATGTTTCTGAGGCACGGTACCGAGCACTCGATATGAGACGCGATAAGAGGGTAAGGTAGCTCATACCCAAGGCATTGGAGCATCTCTAGGGGCCAAAGCATGATGATGTTTTACTAGAGGCTACTAGCCTTGTGGGTTCTTATGCACCACTTATTGATCCAATTGGCCAAAGGGCTTTTTTTTCTCTTTTTAAGGCTACTAGCCTTCCATTTGATTGAGCTAGAAAGGTTCTCAAGGTAGCTAAAAGGCGTATCCAAGGTCAAAGGAGAGAGTAAAGACTTTTTATAGGGAAAAAGTGACATTAATTCACGCTAAGGCGAGTCTCGGACGATCGAGGGGTCTATTAGTACCAAGACCTAAGCATCCAAGCTTAAAGCACCCCTAATACTCCTAACGAGCACATAAGACACTCAAGCTAATTCATATCATAGAGTTATTCCTTAACATTTTTAACCCAGGGTTGAAAAATCATCCAAACCTCTCATGTGTGTTAAACCTCAACAACCATGTGTGCCCCCAAATCAAGTTCAACAATATCAACCTTAACAACAAGCTCCTCCTGGCTTTCATAGAAATCAAGCTCCACAAGAACCCATTCATCCTGCTGACCCAACCATGACAAAGTTGAAAAACATGATGTTTAATATGCATAAAGGTTTTAATGCTTTTTAAGCAGATACAAAAGCTTGGCTGGAAAATTTGGGTACACATAACAAGATGATGAAGACTCAACTAACTCAATTGGCTAGTTCTTCTAATAGTATGCCACTTTGGTCATTACCTTCACAACCATTGCAACCAAGAGATACTGCCAATGCCATCACTCTTCGGAGTGGAATTGCAGTATGATGGTCCATAAACGCCTAAGGATGCTCAGGTTGACCCAGAACAAGAATGATGTTGTCACTTAAAATTCCACAGCTCCTAAGGAGGGTAGCGATGCAGAGAAGCAGACAGTGGCTGAAAAAGTTCCATCTACCAGTCTTGTGATTAACGTGTTGTTCCCTAATCACCTATTGAAGAATAAACTTGATCAACAAATCGGTATGTTTTTGGAGGTAGTGAAGTTATCTTCAGGTAATTATCCCTTTTACTGAACTTATTATTTAAGTTCCTGCATATGCTAAATTTTTAAAGGAAATTCTGACTAGGAAGAGAGCATTTAATGAACTTGAGATTGTTACTTTCACAGAAAAATGTAGTTCTCTTTTGCAATATCAGTCCCCATCTAAATTGAAAGAGCTGTGGGAGTTTCTCTATCCCTTTTAACATTGACACCATTTTTATTAGGTTAAATTCCTCAGTTACCCCTAAGGTTTGACATAATTCCCAAATTACCCCTCACATTTGGGGAATTCCTCAGATACCCCTAAGCTTTGTGTTTGGGTCTAAAATACTCTTACTACGGATGGAACCCTAACGCCGTTAGGTTTTCCCTTCTCTCCATCGTTCCACCATCCTCCATTGATGAACCTCCAAGCTTTCTCTCTCCTCCCACCAACCTCCATTTGTGACATTCTAAACCTCAGAATTACTCCTGTTAATTACAAATAATTAATGCACAAAAATCAGTTCAAAGCCACGATGGGGCGAATCTGGCGGTAGAAGATAATGCAGATATGTGGCAAAGGGTGGGGAAAATTGCGGTAGTTGTCCGGTGAGCTGGGTAGCGATGCTAACGACAGGCGACGCGAGCTGGTGGAAAAAAAATTTAACGGTGTGAACCTTCCGTCATTAGTAAGGGCATTTTAGACCCAAACACAAACCTCAGGGGTATCTGAGAAATTCCTCAAATGTGAGAGGTAATTTGGAAATTACATCAAACTTTAGGGGTACTTGGAGAATTTTTCCTTTTTAGTAATACAACTTTATGTGATTTGGATGCTAGTGTTAGTGTCACGCCCCTTACTTTTTGCAAAAACCTTAACATGGGCAATTTGAAATATACCAATATTACTCTTCAAATGGCTGATTGTTCTATTAAATACCCCTTAGGTGTCTTAGAGGACATATGTGTCATAGTTGGTAAATTTTTAATTCTTGTGGATTTTGTTATACTTGACATGGAAGAGGATACTCAAATCCCAATCATTTCAGGGAGACCATTCCTTCAAACTGTTGGAGCTGTTATAGATGTTAAGAATGGCAAGTTAACTTTGACTATGGAAGATGATACGGTGAATTTTGATTTGAACAATGGTTTGAGAAGTCCTATGCTAGAGGAAGCTTGTTATAGAATTGAAGTCGTTGACGTGCTGGTTAATGATGATATGCCTCAATCCTTTCTGCGGGATCCTTTGCCGGCTTTGCTTTGCTTTGCATCTTCTACATGTGATCTTAGCTCCTTGAGTACTAAAGTGGATAACTTGGAAGTACCTCTTACAGGTGAAGAGCTTGATAGTATTTCCAGTCACGAGAGGGAACAGTTAGTACATGATACTCAACCGGTAGAGGTAAAGAAACCTGAACTAAAAGCCCTTCCCCCTTCTCTATGATATGCTTTTCAGGATGAATTTGAATATTATCCAATGATAGCCAGTGCTTTAGTGAATGATGGTTAAATGTCTCAACTTTTGTCTGTTTTGAAAAACATGAATGGGGCCATTGGATACAGTCTTAATGACTTGAAAGGTATGAGACTTGACTTTTGCATGCATAAAATTCGCCTAGAGGATTATCGTCCTAGTATAGAAGGACTTGACTTTTGCATGCATAAAATTCGCCTAGAGGATTATCGTCCTAGTATAGAAGGCCAATGTCATTTGAATCCCAATATACAGGAAGTGGTCAAGAAAGAGGTTATAAAGTTGCTTGATGCTGGAATCATCTACTCCATTTCAAATTCTAAGTGGGTAAGTCCAATTCAATTGGTTCCTTAAAAGGGAGGTACTACTATGGTCAAAAATGAGAAAAATGAATTAATTTCTACAAGAGTACTAACTGGTTGGCGTATGTGTATTGACTATAGGAAATTAAATATTGCCACCAAGAAATATCACTTTCCCCTCCCCTTCATTGATCAAATTGTGGAAAGGCTAGCTTATCACTCTTACTTTTGTTATCGAGATGGCTATTCAGGTTTCATCCAAATATCTATCCATCCAAACGACCACGAGAAGACCACCTTTACATGCCCTTATGCTACCTTTACCTAATGAGGGATGCTATTTGGACTATGCAATGCCTCCACCACCTTCCAACATTGTATGATAGCCATCTTTTTCGAGTTCATTGAGAGTCCATTATGGAAGTGTTTATGGATGACTTTAGTGTGTATGGATTTGATTTTAATGCATGTTTGATGAATTTGGCTAAAGTTTTGAAAACATGTGATGATCTTAATCTTGTATTGAATTGGGAGAAGTACAATTCCATGGTTACTAAAGGAGTGGTACTTGGTCATATCATTTCTTAACTAGGCATCCAGGTGGATAAAGCAAAAATTCAAGTGATTGAGCAATTATCGCATCCTGTGCATATCAAAGGAGTGCGAGGCTTTCTTGGTCATGCGGGGTTTTATTGTTGCTTAATCAAGGATTTCTCTGAAATTGCTAAACCACTCACTCAGTTACTTCTTAAGGATACCTCGTTCATTTTTACTGATGAGTGTCTTGTGTCTTTCAACAGATCAAGTAACTGTTGATTACTGCTCCTATCATTTGATCTCCAGATTGGACCCTTGCATTTGATATTATGTTTGATGATAGTGACTATGTTGTGGTAGTTGTGCTTGATCAGAGGAAGTACAACGTTCTCCATCCAATATACTATGCTAGCAAGAGACTAGATGAAGTTCAAGTTAACTACGTCACCACTAAGAAAGAGCTTCTAGCTGTGGTCTATGCACTAGACAAGTTCAGACATATTTGCTGGGGTCCAAGGTAATTATTTATACCAACCATGTTGCATTAAAGTACCTCATCGGAAAAAAGGAGGCAACGCCTAGACACATTCCACTAGTGGAAAAAAGCCCATCTGATGCTGTCAAAATCGGGCTTATTGATGCGGTTTTGGTTTGAGAAATAATCTGATGCGGTCCAAAATCGTATCAGATTCGTTAGATACTAAGGCAGTTTTGAACAGGACCGCATCAGAAAGTACGGGAAGGGTTTTAAAAAAAATTACAATCAACAAGCACATATCAACATCAACAGCAGAAAAACAACGAAAACCTTGAGATGAATTTATAGAAGGACGAATTAATGAATAAAAAAGGCGAATTTACAGCAATTAAACATTAAAAAAAAAAAATTCGAAAAAACCAAATCTACAAATTAAATTAAAGAACAAATATTATACAAACAAAAAAAATCATATTATATAAATTAAAAACGAATTTCGACGATGTCTTCGATGATGCAAACAAAAACCAGATCTGAAGGACGACGGATGATGCTTGGTGAAGATGATGTCTTCAAACGACGAGAACGACAACGGATTCGACGATGAACGACGATGAATTCGACGAGAACGGCGAGAACGACGATGAATTTGACGAGAGCGACGACGAATTTGATGAGAAGGCACGAACAAATCTGAAGGTCGTTGATGTAGTGTTCGCCGGGATGAGGGAGAGGAGGGATTAGGGTTGAGTGTTGAGTGAGGAGAGAGAGGGAGAGGGCGTCGTGATTTGAGAGAGAGGAGGGCGCCGTGGTTTGAATTAGATGAGGGCGTTGTGGTTTGAGTGAGGGGAGGAGAGGAGAGGAGAGAGAGAGGGATTAAAGGTTGAGAGGGCGGGAAATGGGCTGGTGTTATAAGGTTATAAGGGAAAGAAATGGGCACGAGAGTAATGGGTCAGCAACTCTGGGGTTTTTCTTTTAAGAAAATCTGATGCGATTCTAAGAATTGTTCAAATTTCAACAAAACTGCATTAGGTTTTTGATCTGATGCGGTCCACAAGAGGACCGCATCAGATTTTCTTCCCACCTTTCCTTCCTATTTTTTAAAATTAATTTTCTGATGCAGTTACATATAGAGTTTTTTCCACTAGTGAATTCGTTGGATTTTTCTACTCTAAGAATTCGACTTAGAAATTAGAGATGAAAAGGGAGCTGAGAATGTAGTAGCTAATCACTTGTCCATATTGCAAAATGAGGATATGGAGGAGGGTCTACCCATTGATGTAACATCTGGACGCCTATGAATTTCATGAAGTCATTAATTTCAAATGTTATACCCAACTTATTCAGAAATTCAGTATCAAGTAAATGGGCAGGAGTTACCTCGCGCCTTTTTAGGCGCTGAAAATTTTTGCGCTATTCTTTAGATTTGAATCTGACATCTAATAGATTAACTTACGAGAAGTTCATTCGCTATAAAACTTTCTCTCTCTAGACTTTGAATTTCCCTCTCGCGGGTTTTTCCAGCGTATTGCTGGGTGCCATGGCTAGAACTCGAGGGTCGAAACATTCCAAGTCAGCGAATAAGGGAAAGGGTAGAATGAAAGGACCATCATCTGAGGATGCTAAGAAGACGCGAGCTATGAATGAAGTAATAGGAGTTGGTATGCTCGAAATTTCAGACCCAGATTCCATGGAAGATGACGGTATGATTTTATCCCCTAAATCTTCCATTGCTGAATTGAAGAAACAATCTGTGGAGAAACAGTTATTTTCGGAATGGTTAACTGTAATAAATAGTAAGGCTGAATCTGGAAAAAGAATTGATAGTGGGTTAATTGCGGGTAGTCCAAAATTGAATAGTAGTGAGGTGAAAATGAATGAAAGTATGATTGGGGATGGAAATGGGCCTCAATTACAATCAATTAGTAATAATCTTGATGATATACCTGAAATTGATTGGGGGGATATTGAAGAGGAAGTGAATTTCTAGGGATCATCCATTGTATGCTTTGTTCTTGGAGCAAATCCTCCTCTACATGTTATAGAGGGGTATTTGCGTTGAATTTGGGGGAAGAGGGGTATTGATAAAATTGTTGGTCTAAGGAATGGGGTGTTCTTGATAAGATTTGAATCAGTGGTAATAAGGGATGAGATTTTATCAGGGGATTGCCAATTCTTTGATGGCAAACCTCTTATTACACAATCTTGGGAACCAGATGAGGATTGGAATCAAAAAGATGTTCAGTGTGTACCTATATGGATGGAATTGTCGAGTCTTGATTTTAAATACTGGGGTGAAAAATCACTGGCAAAGATAATAGGGGCTGTTGGGAAATTCTTGAAAGTGGATCAGGTCACCAAGAATAGGGAAAATCTTGCATATGCTAGGATGCTTGTGGAGGTTGCTGTGGATCAGGATTTCCCAGAAATGATAAAATTCAAGAATGAAAAAGGGATAGTTGTTGAGAAGAAAGTGTACTATCCTTGGAAACCTATCACTTGTATGCAATGCCATGGATATGGTCATTCTATGAAGGAATGTATTAAGAAGAAACAGGGTTATAAAGGAAAAAGGAAGGGAGACACAACAAAGGAAGGTTTGGGTGGTCATACAACCTAAAGGAAGGCCTAGGGAGGGTTATAAAGGAAGCAACAGTCAAGTAACAGGGGCTGTAGACAAGGGAGATGGACAATCTAAGGGTATTGGGCAGGAAAAAGGAAGGGTAACCACTGATGTGCAGAATAGATTTGAGATTCTGAATAATGCCACAACAGAAGAATTGTTCTATGATGTTACTCATGAATGTGCTGATGAGATGCAGGGGTTAAAGGCCTCTGAGGGTCATGGATAACTTGCTAGTGTGGAATGTCTGGGGGCTAAACAGAGGCAGTAAACAGGTGAATGTAAGGAAGTTCATTGCTGCACACAATATTTCTCTGTTTAGCTTACTGGAGACCAAGGTGAAGAGGGCCAAAATGGGGACTCTTTACAAAAATTTATGTCCGGGTTGGTGTTTTACAAGCAATAGCAATGTGGTAGATCAAGGTAGGATTGTGGTAGCTTGGTTACCAAATGCCTTCAATGTGTCTGTGGAATTGGTTACTGATCAGTTGATACACTGTAAGATTGAACCTCAAGGTCAAGTTGGTGCTTTTATGTGTTCCTTTGTTTATGGTTCAAATGACAAAAAAGATAGGGTTATGTTATGGCAAGCACTCAGTAAGGTGAAGACTAATCTTCCATGGGTTGTCATGGGGGATTTTAATGTAGTGCTGAATATGGATGAAAGGGTGGGGTCTCCAGTGAGATCGCATGAAGTAGCAGATTTCAGAGATTGTGTTGATCATTGTGAATTAGCTGATTTGAAGCAATGTGGGAGATTTTTCACCTGGACAAATAAACAAGAAGGAAGAAGAAGGGTGTTTTAAAAGATAGATAGAGTGATGGTTAATGAAGGATGGAGAACTCAGTTTGAGAATGTTATGGTTCATTTTATGCCTAAAGGGGATTACGACCATTACCCTGGTATGGTGTGTGTTCATAAGGATCAGCAGGGGAAGAAACCATTTCGTTTCTTTAATATGTGGACCACAGCTACAGATTATACAGGGATTGTTAGGAGAGTGTGGGATACTCAAGTGAGAGGGTGCCCTATGTTTAGGGTCATACAGAAGTTGAAGCAACTAAAAATAGAATTGAAGTTATTGAATAAGCAGGGCTTTTCTGATATTTAGGTTACTGCCTATCAAGTTGAACAACAAATGCTTAGAGCTCAAGAGCAGATGCATAAAAACGCTAGAGATAGTACACTGGTCGACTTGGAGAAACAAGCTACTGAGGAGTATAAGAAGGCCCAGGCTATGTATGTGAGCTTCTTGAAGCAGAAAGCTAAGGATAGATGGATCTGTATGGGGGATGTACAAAATTGTTTCATCAGTTCATCAAAGCTAGGAGAACTCAAAACAAGATATATGATATTCAAGATAGTCAGGGGCAGTGGGTTTATGAAGGAAGAATGGTGGATGATGCTTTTGTGAAGTATTATAAGGAGTTATTGGGTGTAAACATGAGGGCCAGGTGTGTAGTAAAAGATGTAATAATCCAGGAGGGGGCTATACTCACAAGTGAACAGCAGGAGTTGTTGAAGTGCAGCTTTTCTGATGATGAAATCAAGCAGGCTATGTTCTCTATTCCTAATGATAAGGCTCCGGGAACAGATGGGTACAATAGCTACTTCTTTAAATACAGTTGGGAGATTGTTGGAAGTGAAGTCATTGCAGCTGTTAAAGTTTTTTTTCACTCTGATAAGCTTTTGAAAGAAGTTAATATTACTTCTATTACACTTATCCCCAAAGTGAAAAGCCCTTCTCATGTGAGTGAGTTTAGGCCCATCTCTTGTTGCTCTGTCATTTATAAGTGCATAACCAAGCTGATTTGCACTAAATTGAAGCTGGTTTTGAATGAGTTTGTATCACAGTCTCAGGGTGCTTTTGTATCCAATAGGAGTATTTTACATAATATTCTCCTGTGTCAGGATATTGCAAAAATGTATAGAAAAAGTCAGAAGCAAAAGTGTTGCCTTTTAAAGATAGATCTTCAAAAGGCATATGATACTGTTAGTTGGGAATTCCTTGAAGAAATGTTAGGGGCTTTAAAATTTCGTAACATATTTATTCAGCTTGTGATGACTTGTGTGATGAGCCCTTCTTTTTCACTGATGATCAATGGCAGACCTACTGGGTTCTTTAAGTCTAAGAGAGGACTCAGACAGGAGGATCCCATGTCCCCTCTATTGTTTGTATTGTGCATGGAGTATTTGTCTAGGGTGATGAAGTATATTGGTAGACAACCTGGGTTTGGTTTCCACCCTAGGTGCAAAGCTTTAGGAATTAATCACCTTTGCTTTGCTGATGACCTGATATTGTTTAGAAAGGGAGATTACAAATCCATCACTATGCTGTTACAAGGGGTAGAGTTGTTTGCTGCCACTACTGGGTTGAAAGCAAATTAGATGAAGTCTGAAATCTATAGCTGTGGGTTGACTACTCAAGAGGTGCAAAGGTTATGCCTAAGCTCTGGGTTAACACATGGTACCCTTCCTTTCAAATATTTAGGAGTGCCCATATCTACTAGGAAGTTGTCTATTGCAGATTGTGAAAAACTTGTGGAGAAAATGGTTGCTAGAATTAGAGTGTGGAGTACTCGAAATATATCATTTGCTGGAAGAAGGCAACTAGTCAATGCAGTCCTCCTAAGCATAAGTGTGTATTGGTCACAAATCTTTATTCTTCCAAAGATTGCAATTAAGAGAATAAATGCAATTTGTCGAAGTTTTTTGTGGTCAGGGATCAGTAACTCTAACAAACCAGGTCATGTTGGATGGACTGAGGTTTGTAAACCCAAGGCTATGAGAGGATTAGGGTTCAGAGATATTAAAGTATGGAATTTAGCAATGATTGCAAAGCAGGCTTGGTGTATAGCTATGAAGGAAGATAACCTATGGGTTAAATTGGTCTACACAATGTACATTAAGACTCAAGATTGGAGTACTTATGTGGCTCCTAAGGCAGCTAGCTGGGCTCTGAGTTACATCTGTCAAGCAAAGCAAGACATCATAAGGAAGATAGATGCTGGTTGGCTAACTCAAGCTAATTACTCCACTGCAAGCATGTACAGGAACCTTCAGGAACTTGGTGAGAAAGTGGGATGGTATAACATCATATGGGATCACTATAATACTCCTAAACATGGATTTATAGCTTGGCTTGCTATGTTGGGGAGATTGAAAACTAGGGATAGACTCCATAACATTGGCATATGCTCCTTGAATACTTGCCCTCTGTGTGAACTGGAGCAGGAGAATCATGGACATTTGTTCTTTGCTTGTCAATTTAGCAAACAATGTATTCAGCAAATAAAGGAATGGCTGGGAATTACAGCTTGTACAGGGAATTACACACAGTTGCTGAGATGGTTACAAAGAAGATATTCAGGCAGTAGATTTAGAAGGAAAGTTATGAATGCCAGTGTGATAGCTACAATGTATATTGTTTGGAGAGAAAGAAACAATGCAGTATGGAACTCTAAGGTTTCTACTGTGAAGAAATGTGTAAATGATATTAAATATAATACTGTTACTAGAGTAAAGGATAAAATACCTAGGAAGATAAGTGTAGTAGATGCTAGATGGTTTGAACAGGTGAAATGTTGTGTTTGAGCTGGTTGCAGGAATTGTATAGGAGGTTGTTGGTGTGTACACATTGGTATGCCAATGGATAGAGTTGTATTTTGAGTACAGTGCTTCAATATATCTTTCTTACTTACCAAAAAAAAAAGAATATGACATCCGGGAAGGTATCGTCCCGCGGGAAGGCCGGTGGTGGTGGTGGTGGTGGTGGTTGTTGTGGTTGAGACCCGGTGCTAGGTTCGTGAGTACGCCTCCTCAAATTCATGGTGAAAGGAAGAATGTGGGAACTCAAAGGTTTTCTCACTCACTTTAATGGTGGAAGTGAGGAAAAAGATAGATGTAACGCCCCGACTTCTAAGCATCACTATTAGGTTAATTAATTACAAAGATTAGCAGCGGAAGACCTTCCTAGCTTAGTCGGTGCGTCACTGCCGTACTTTCCACACAGGAAAGTACAAGGCAACATTTTTTCACATCACTAAACTTCTATAATAGTGGTAGTAATTCTGGAAATATATATAGATAGCTTAAGCATAGCTGATGCTACGTAATCTAGTGATCACAAACTTGGATTTCATAACCGTCATAGTCGCATGAATTAACATAATTTAATCCTCACTGCTACGTCATCCCATCTTCATATGCATACCTAAAACAGAAAAGCAAAACGTCATGAGCCGAGGCTCAGTAACATACTACTCTAACATCGTATATTCATTTCAATTCATTTTATTTGCAAACAGGGAGAAGAGAATATAGTAAAATCATTTCGTAAACATAAACTTCGAATTAGGAATTTAAAAGTCATTTCCGTTCATATTATCTTCATTATCACATTTCATTATCAGAAAACTTTCTTTGGTTACTTTGGCGAGTACAGAGAAGGTATAGCCACCAAGGATATTCATCCCCCATCAGAAGGTGACATATAACATCATAGATCATAATAGAAGGCAAAGCCACCGAGGATATTCATCCCCCATCAGAAGGTGGCATATAATGCCAGACAATGTAACAGAAGGCAAAGCCACCGAGGATATTTATCCCCCATCAGAAGGTGGCATATAATGCCAGACATCATAACAGAAGGTAAAGCCACCGAGGATATTCATCTCCCATCAGAAGGTGGCATATAATGCCATACATCATAACAGAAGGCAAAGCCACCGAGGATATTCATCCCCCATCATAAGGTGGCATATAATGCCAGACATCGTAACAGAAGGCAAAGCCACCGAGGATATTCATCCCCCGTCAGAAGGTGGCATATAATGCCATACATCGTAACAGAAGGCAAAGCCACCGAGGATATTCATCCCCCATCAGAAGGTGGCATATAATGCCATAATGCGGGTGCCACCGAGGACGTTGTCCCCCATCAGAAGGTGGCGTTGCCGCCAGATAACAGAATGACACGTGCACGGCCAAGAGAACATAGTACTGCCATTCACCATCTTTCACTTTCATTTATCATGTTACGTTTCTTTCGAGTAATTTCAGAAATCATAGTAAAGTCATTTCATAACGTCATCAAATCATTTACAGAACATTTTATATCCCGCACACCATATAAAACATAGCATAAACATTATATAAAATCACCATAAAACGTAGTTGGAAGGAGAGTGCGGGTGTTAGCAGTAGACGTTACATAGTCGCACATTTTATATCCCGCACACCATATAAAACATATCATAAACATTATATAAACGCACCATAAAACATAGTTGGAAGGGGAGTGCGGGTGTTAGCAGTAGATGTTACCTGGAATCCTGCGTGAACCAGAGAGCAGGGGAGGAGCAACGAAGTTCCGGCGACTGAAGGCGAGGAGAGGCAGAAAAGTGACGGCACGACGAGAGGCGCGGGGTGCGGTGGTGGCTCGACGGTGCGAGCAGCAGATAAAACAGAGGAGAGAGAGAGAACGAATTGGGCGAGGAAGAGAGGAGCTGAGCGAGAGAGAGAAGAAATACGGCTGGGTTGGCACCGCGGTGGGTGGTTGTTGTTTTGCGCAGAATCAGGGGGCAGCGGTTATGGCAACGGTGGCGGTGGGTGGTGGTGCTGCGGTGGTTGAACGAAAACAAAGGAGAGAGAAAGAGAGAATTGCGAAAAACAGAGGAATTTGAGGGTGGTTGGGTGGCGTTTTCCGGTGGTAATTCAGGAGGATTGAGTGTATTTGTTAGTGATGGTGGTGCAGTTTGAGGGAAGTAAACATGGCTATTTATAGCCATGGTTGTGCTCCAATTGTGCCCAGATTGAGTTGATAAAATTGAATTACAAAAATGGGTTATTGGGTGATTTTGGTTGAGAAATGAATTTTATAATATGAGTTTGATTGAGCAAGAATAATCCATTTTAGAGTTAGAGTTCATGGGTGGGTTTTTGAAGAAAACCAAAATGGAGCAAAGGAGAAGAAAAACTCACGTTTCTGTTTTTTTCAACTTCTTCTATTTCTTTTTTTTCTTTTCTTTTCTTTTCTCTTTTTCTTTTCCTTTTTAGGCCATCAACTTGTTTAGTAATTAATTTGTTATTTATTTGTCTTATTACTTTAACTAATGAAATCATCTAACATAACTTATTATTAGAGAAAAATTTTAGCCACTAATTATTATTATCTAATTTAAGCATGTTTAAAATTTTCGGGATATTACAATAGATGTGAGAGATTGGGTAAAACAAAGTAAAGAAGATGGAGTAGGAAATTTGTAGGAGATGATGAGAGAAGTGTTTTTTTTGTTTTATGAAGATTGAAGTAGCTTCAATGGTCTTCAATGGTGGAAGATGAATTTGGGGAATAAGATAAGAATTGTGGGTTATGGTTTAAAGGAAAGAGAGAGGGATTGTGAGAGGAATGAGTGAAATAAAGTGAGAAATTGAGTGAAATAGACCCCGCTGTGCGACGGTTCGATCGGGAAAAGTAGGCTCAATGCAATCGGGCGTGGTTTTTTCTCTGTTTTTATCGCCCAGATTTCTGTCACGGTCTCGATCGAGCGTGCTCGCCCGATGGAATCGGGCTCTCGACTTTGTCGATCCAGAATTGGAAGGAATACCAGCCTGATTGAGCGTAATAGCCCGATCTAATTAGGCGTATGTTTTTTCTCCATATCCAGCAATTTTGTTGCGAGCCCGATCGGACGACCCTGCCCGATGAGACCGGGTGTCTGGCCAAACATATAGCCTGAAATTTCTGCACACATATAGCCTCAGAATGATCATTAGTACTCTCTCGCTCTCTCAGCAAAGCTACAAAAATTAGCAAAACTAAAAAAATAAAATAAAAAAGGGAAGAAAAGAAAACGGAAAGGGAAATTGGGTTGCCTCTAATCAGCGCTGGTTTATAAACATCTCGCACAACCATAATGCCTAAACCCCTAAAGCAGAAGTGGAAGGGTGTTGGAGGTATAATTCCTCTACAGACCCAACAGGAGCTCATGTATGGTACAATTTTAAGTGTTGACCGTTAACTTTGAACTTTTTCACCCGTGGCATTCATCACTTCAATACAACCAAACTTGTTAACATTAGTGACAGAAAATAGACCAGACCACCTAGACTTCAACTTACCAGGGAAAAGTTTTAGTATAAAGTTATACATTAAACCCTTATCACCAATGGAGAACTCTCTACTCAAAATTTTCTTATCATGCCATCTCTTAGTGCGCTCTTTTTAGAGACACGAACTATCCTAAGCATTCAAACAGAGTTCACCAAGCTCATTAATCTGCAATATGCGTTTTTCTCCTGCTAATTAAGCATCAAAGTTTATCTCCTTAAAAGCCTAAAAGCCTTATACTCTAACTCGACAGGTAAGGGGCATGCATTTTCATAGACTAACCTGTAAGAGGTGGTGCCAATAAGGGTCATAAAAGCAGTTCTATAAGCCCATAAGGTGTCATCTAATTTGTCACTCTAGTCCTTCCTAGATTTGGCTACCACCTTCTCTAAGATAGTCTTTGTCTCACGATTACACACTTGTACCTGCCCACTTTTCTGAGGGTG
Source organism: Beta vulgaris subsp. vulgaris (assembly GCF_026745355.1). Lineage (NCBI taxonomy): Eukaryota > Viridiplantae > Streptophyta > Magnoliopsida > Caryophyllales > Amaranthaceae > Beta > Beta vulgaris. Next base: position 37,788,714 of record NC_079208.1, read on the forward strand.
ATATGCTAGGCCAGTCCTATGGTAGACATCATATTTCTTAAGCAGGGCCTCAAAAGTTCTTTTGTGCAAGTGAGATCCACCATCACTAATGACAACCCTGGGTACCCCAAACCTTGGGAAGATAATCTTTTTGAACATTTCCATAACGACTTTGGAGTCGTTAGTTGGTGATGCAATGGCTTCTACACACTTAGACACATAATCAACAGCAACAAGTATGAAATTATTGCTTGAGGAAGAGAGAGAAGGGCTCATAAAATCAATACCCCATAAATCAAATAATTCAACTTCCAAATTGGGGGTTTGGGAAATCTCATGTCTACGGGAAATATTTCTTATTCGTTGGCATGCATCACAAGACTTAATAAAGATATTAGGATCATGAAATAAAGTAGGCTTGTAAAAGCCAAAATGAAGTACCTTAGCAACAATTTTGGAGGTCCCAGCATGGCCTCCACATGGAAGGGAGTTAAAGTGCTTCAGAATGTAATGCACCTCCCATTCTGGGATACAACGCCTATATATAGTGTCATCACAAAGCTTGTAAAGTAGAGGGTTATCCCAAAGGTAATTTTTAGCCTCATGGAGGAACTGCTTCCTCTACTGGTAACTCAACTATGGGGGAGTTTGTCCACTCACACAAAAGTTGACGAAGTTTGCTACCACGGGGTGGCTGAAGTGACTTTTCCTGATGATAAGCTCATAGCTGTCACTTCAACCATCCTCTATCCTCATATGATGTACATAAGAAAGGTCTACCCAAAATAATGGGAATCTGACTATATTCTTCCATATCAAGTACTACAAAATCCACAGGAATGTAGAATTTTCCAATCCTTACAGATACATGCTCTAAAATACCCAAAGAATATTTCATAAAACGATCTGTCATCTGCGAAGTAATCTATGTGCACTTTCAAATACCCAAGTTCAGTTTATTATAGATAGATAAAGGCATAATATATACGCTAGCACCTAAACCACATAAAGCCTTATCTGAAAACAATGCACCCACATGACAGGGATGGAAAAACTATCAGGATCTTTTAGTTTTGGTGGAATTTTATTTTGTAGAACAACAATGTACTCTTTAATTCGAGAAACTCTATCTATGCCACCAAAATCTTTCTTCTTAGTAATCATATCTTTCAAAAAGTTGGCATACACAAGTACTTGAGAAATAAAATCAGTAAAAAAGAACTTTTACCTTAAGATTTTTTACCATAGACACGAACTTACCAAGTTGTTGATCGACCTTTGAGTTTTGCATCCTATGGGGGGAAGGTAGTAGTGGTGTAGGAGAATCAGTAACCTTCTCTTTCTCCTTGTGCTTCTTTGCTTCATCTACTTTCTCGTGCTCAATTTCAGTTTTTGAGCTATCCTCACCTTCATTTTCATGCACTACATCATTCGGAACTGGAGGTGGCGAATCAGTTTCCCCGGTAGATGCTCTAAGTGTTTGGTATTGTTCTTCAACTCCTTGATGCTCTCATCATAACTCTGTTTCATAGAAACCATCATCTTCATTAGATCAGACAAAGAGGGTTCTTATGAGCTAGCACTCTGATAAGGTTGTTGTTGATAGCTTTGGTTTAAAGGACTATTGAAACCATGAGGGGGATTTCGAGGAGCCCCTTGATAGTATTGTTGCAAGCAGGGTTTGATGTGGTGGTGGGTAGGAGGTTTGTGGTATAGATTGAGGGTTCTGAATATTGTTGCTTTTGTAGGAAAAATTGGGGTGATCCCTCCAACCTGGGTTATATGTGTTAAAGTATGGGTTGTGTGGAGGTCTCTGCTGAAAAGCATTTGTATGATCCATCTGATTCGGGTTAAGTTAATTGTAGCAACAATCATGACCAAAGTGGCCTTGAACACCACACACTTCATAGTAAGAAGAGGTAATAGGAGCCATGAAAGACATCGCATTAATACTCGTGGGAAGAGTACTAGGCAACATATATTTTAGTGCATCCATCTTCATGCTCAACTGGGCTACTTGTGAAGACAATAGAGCATATGCATCAGCATCCAACTTTTTTCTTTATAATAGTCTTGGAAGAACTATGATCATTTGCTACTAAGTTGGCCAAAAAATCTTACCCTTCATCCACCTCCTTATCTGGAAAACACCTCCTACAGATGAATTCATTATACTCTTGATATGGGTTTGTAGACAATTGTAGAATGCTTAGGTGATGAACCACTTGTTAACATTACAGTGTGGGCATTCTGTCTGTATGTCCTTGAACCTATTCCATGCTTCCTTTAATGTCTCAGCAGGTTGTTGTTGGAAGGTATCAAGCTTGTGTCTGATTTATGCAGTCTTAGTAGAAGGATAATACTCTTTCAGGAATGCTTCATGAATAGCACTCCATTTAGTTGATGTAACATCATTAAACAATTTTTTAGCTTTGTCTTTCAAACAAAACTCAAATACTATAACCTTCAACTAATCAGGACTGACCCCTTGATGCTTAACAGTACGACAGAGTTGTTGAAATCGTTCTAAATGATTTGCAGGGTCTTGAAATGGATGCATGCCAAATTAGTTATATTGGATCATATGAATAAGGGAAGGCTTGATCACAAAGTTGGTCGCTTGTATGCCAGGCGTAGTAGGGCCTGTGGGAACATTGCCAGGACAAGGTACCCCATAATAATTCAATGACATAGGAGGCATGATTGATTTTGATGGTTCTTCTATGGATTTTCTCTTATTAGCATACTGCTTCTTCTTCTTGAGTTGCCAGAGGGTTTTCTCTAGATCAAGATCAGTTGGAACTAGAGTATCTCTTCTTTTAGACATGGGAATTAAAGAAATAAAGAAAAAATGTGTAGTGAGATTACCTCAATTGGAACTTGAACTTCCAATGAGACATAAGAAATAGTTCAAATAATCAATCAAAAAGCTATAGAAACTAGTCGTCTCCCGGCAGCGGCGCCAAAAAATTGATGGGTTTTAAAATATATACCGCAAGTGCATGGTGTCTTTTAGCAGAAACTGGCAAATACGGGTCGATCCACAAGGAAAGGAGTTCTATAGATTTGTGCTCAGTTATTTAACTACTTCGAGAGAGGAAGTTGATTGAATAATTAATAACTAAACTATAATAACTAGAAAACAAAAGGATGGAAGTTTATTAAATAATTTAAAACCTAAGGCAATCAATCGACCTGCCATGTTATACCAATTTAGTCACTACATATAGTTCATTAAATTCAGATGTTATGCCCAACTTATTATTGATATAAACTCTGGCTCTCTGACTTTAAGGGTTGGAAATTTTCTTATGTACTAGAAATATTATTAATTATGTAAAATATGCTCTTTGACTTTAAATGTTGGTGATGATACTGCTACTTTTAAGCTAATCAATGCTATTAAGTCTCTAATGCTTGAGCACACATGTTGCAAGATTGATATACTAGATGAGCATCTGATAGGTGATTTTCATCAATTTCTATCAGATGATTTATTGGACACAACTCTTGATTTGGATGACCTTAACACTGATGAGGTAGCAGATTGTAAGGTACTGGAGACTATTTGCTCTACTTTCAAACCACATGTAAGGAAGTTAGAACTTAAGCCTTTACCTTCTCACCTAAAATATGCATTTCTTGATGATAATGAGGAATGCCCTGTGATTGTCAGTACTAAACTCATAGATAGCCGTCTTTCACAACTTCTTACAGGGCTTCGCATGCGCAAAAAGGCTATTGAGTATAGTATTGATGATCTAAAGGGTATTAGTCCTAATTTTTGTATGCATAGAATCCATTTAGAAGAGAATCACCACCCTTACATACAACCCCAAAGACGTTTGACTCCTAATATGCAAGAGGTAGTGAAGAAGGAAATAATGAAACTACTTGACGCAGAGCCGCCGATAGCACAGCCGAGGCAGCGACGGGTTCTCTGCCCCTGCGGTGTGGGGTAGAGCGACAGATGTTTTGAAAGAGAAGGTCACGGCGAGACGAGCCGTTTATCATTACGATAGGTGTCAAGTGGAAGTGCAGTGATGTATGCAGCTGAGGCATCCTAACAGACCGATAGACTTGAACCTTGTTCCTACATGGCCCGATCAATTCGATCGGCATCATCAAAGTGGGTGAGCCCGGTTCAAGTTGTTCCTAAAATGGGGGGATTACTGTTGTTAAGAATGATAGGGATGAACTAATTCCTACTCGTATTGTATTGACTATCACATATTAAACACAACCAGTTTGAAAGATCACTTCCCTCTCCCTTTTATTGATCAGATGTTAGAAAGATTTGCAAAACATAGCTTATTAGTTATTTGGATGGATACTCAGGTTTCTTTCAGATTCTCATTCACGCTGAAGATCAGGAGAAGTTGATGTTCACTTGTCCCTACGACACTTTTGCATACCGTATGATGCCATTTGGCTTGTGCAACACCCCTGCTACATTTCAAAGATGTATGATGGCTATTTTTCTGATTTCATTGATAAGATCATGGAGCTATTTATGCATAATCTCTCTAAAAATTTGAAACACTACTCTGAGGTTAATTTAGTTCTTAATTGGGAAAAGTGCCACTCCTTGGTGAATGAAGGAGTGGTACTTGGACACCTCATTTCTTAACGTCGAATCCAGGTGGACAGATCAAAGATTGAGGGGATTGAGAAACTTCCTCCTTTGTGAATGTCAAGGGAGTGAGGAGTTTTCTGGGTCATGCGGGGTTCTATCACAGATTTATAGAAGACTTTTCAAAAATTGCAAAACCCCTAACTCAATAGTTGCTCAAGGATGCCACTTTTCATTTTACTGATGCTTGTGTGGAGTCTTTTGATAGGTTTAAGGAAGCATTGATCACTGCCCCTATCATACAACCTCCAGATTGGAGTCTTCCTTTCAAGATCATGTGTGATGCTAGTGATTATGCAGTTGGTGTTGTAATTGGCCAAAAGAAGAACAAGGTCCTCCATGCTATCTACTATGCCAGCAAGACATTAGATGAATCCCAGGTCAATTATGCTACTATTGAGAAAGAGTTATTGGCCATTGTTTATGCTCTTGATAAGTTTTGGACCTACCTCATAGGTTCAAAAGTGATTGTCCACACCAACCATGTTGCACTGAAATATCTATTGGCTAAGAAGGAAGTCAAGGCACGATTTATTTGATGGATACTCTTATTACAAGAGTTTGATTTGGAGATCCGTGACGAGAAGGGTGCTGAGAATGTAGTTGCAGATCATCTTTCCATATTGAGATTTAAGTCAAGTGTTGATGGTTTCATAGACAGTTCTTTTCCTGATGATCATCTTTTTGATGTGTCTACTCAATCCCCATGGTATGCGGATTTTGCTAACTATTGTGTAGGTGGTTCTCATCCTCCTTATTTGACTTATCAACAGCGCAAGAATTTTTATCTTGATGCCAACCATTACTATTGGGAAGACCCCTTCCTATACAAGAAGTTCTCAGGTGGCTTGTTCTGAAGATGTGTTGTTATTTGGGAGATAGTTGGGATTCTACAGCATTGTCATAGCATGCCTTGTAGTGGGCATCTTGGCTCACAAGCCACAGCTTATAGAGTTATCCAGAGTGGTTTCCACTGGCCTACTATTTTCAAAGATACTTGTGCCTTTTGTCTTTCCTGCAATGAGTGTCAACGAACGGGAAATATTTCAAAGAGACTGGAGATGTCACGATGGGAATTTTGGAGATTGAGCCCTTTGATGTGTGGGGCATTGATTTCATGGGACTCTTCCCTTATTCTTGTGGGAACAAGTATATATTGGTAGTTGTGAATTATGTGACTAATTGGTTTGAAGTTGTAGCTTCACAAACTAATGATTCTAAGCTGGTCATGAAGCTCTTCAAGATGATTATTTTTCCTCGATTCGAAGTCTCGGGAGTCTTAATTAGTGATGGGGGGTCTTAAATTTCATCAAAGAACCTTCAAAGCTTTACTGAAGAAATATGGAGTCACTCATAAGGTTGGCTTGGCTTATCATCTTGAGATTAGTGGTCAAGTTGAAGTCTTCAATCGTCAAATCAAGTGCATCTTAGATAAGGTAGTCAACAGGTCAAGGAAATATTGGTCCCAAAAGTTGGACGATACTTTGTGGGCATTGCGAACTGCTTTTAACACACCTCTAGGAATCACCCCATATGGGTTGGTCTATGGCAAAGCTTGTCATTTACTAGTTGAAATAGAGTATCTCTCGGCTTGGGAAGTTAAAGAAATTAACCTGGTTTTAGAGGCTTCAGGTGAGGCAAGACTTTTTCAGTTGAATGAGTTAGATGAGCTTCGATTGGAAGCATATGAGAACCACATGCTTTACAAGGAGCAGACAAAGAGATTTCATAAGAAGATGATTGCAAAGCACGAGCTTCATGTTGGTGACAAAGTTCTACTATATAATTCTAGAATAAGGCTTTTTCCTAGAAAGCTTAAGTCAAAGTGGTATGGACCTTTTGTTGTCACTGATGTGAAGGCACATGGAGCCATTCAAGTGGCTAATGCAGTGGGGACGAAGTTTAAAGTGAATGGTCAGCGTTTGAAACTCTACCATGAGGGGGCTTTCATAGGCCAAGTGGAGGTTATTTATTTTGATGCTCCCCCACTTTGAAATCTAAGGTACTACAGTTGTGTGGGGCCCTTCTAAACCAGCACTTTGTAGGAGGCAACCCATCTTTACTTTTCTTTTTCTTTATTAGTTTAAATTACTTTTTTTAGAGAGGCAAGAAAGAGAGTACTGATCTTTGGATGAGCTAAGTGTATGCAAGGGATTAATATCACAACATTGGACGATTTTGACGGTAAAATAACTGAAAATGAAGCCGACAGGTCAACCGGGCCAGGCCGCCTGACCGGGCACGCAAGCAAATTTGAGGCTTTTATTGCCCGGTCAACTTGATGAAAATACTTCAGTTGTGCATGTTTTGAATCGCCCGACGAGGCTGCTGGACTCGACTCACCAGGTGCCCTGTGCTGTGCTGCGGAAAAATCAAGGAAGAAATTTCCGCACAATCCCAATTCAGGGCCCCTCTTATTTTCGACGAGGCCTTGTTCCTCTTTTCATTTCTTTCTTTCTCCTCCACTCTTTATCCTCTCCAAATCCCTATTTGTCTCCCTCCTCAAAATCTCCATAGCCAAACTCCATCCTACCTTGTTACATTCACAAATTCCATCTTCTCCTTCAATTTTCTTCATCTCCCATCACTTTCCTTCATCTTTCTCACACCAAATTCACAAATTCTCTATCTTTTCTTCATCCCACTTCAATCCACTCTCTCACAAATTTATTTCTTTTCACCATATCAAGGCCAAACAAGAGGAGGCAAAGCACGAGAAGGGAATTAAGCAACCAAATTCCACCTGATCAAAATTACCCATATGTAATTTTTAAATCTTTAGAGCAAAACAAAAATTTCAAAAATTGAAATTTCGGAATATAATCCCCACTCGTTTTGTTAATACAAATTCTTTGCATGCTTTGGGATATATGGTGAAACTAATACTTTGATTGAGGAATTGGGATAGGGAGCCATGTTTAGCATGCTCTTCTAGATATGCACGCATCTTATACTTGAATTTTTGAGTTGACTAGAAGGAGGAAACAAAAATCAAGTACTTCATTTTCACCTTACGAATGAGGATCGAGAACTCACTTTAGGCCGATTAGATGCTATTTTTGGCCCTCCTTATTATTACTGATGACCATCACCCCCCCTCCCCATATTCGCATTAATACCTTGTCGGCAGCATTCACCGGAGAGGAGGACGTTAACACCCAGCATATGTCTGCAGACCATCTCCATTTTCCCATTCTTCGCTACTTGCAGCGATTTTTTAGATTTAAACTTTTTCGGAAAGCTAAGCCCCACTCCAGATAGTTGGAGGATTTGGTTTTGTTTTAAGAGATGAGACAGGGAATGTTCTGTTAAGTGGTGCTAGTTCTATTGCTAATAATCTTTCCATCTTGGTAGTAGAAGCGTGGGGTTTAAGGGAAGGTATCAGGGGTGCTCTTTTTTTGGGAGTTAAAAATTTGATTATTGAAGGGGATAATCTTTCGGTTATTCAAGCTATAAAAAGAATTTGGAAGATTCCTTGGTCTATCTATTCTTTGATTCATGATGCTGAGTTAGATTTACAAAAGTTTGATTCCGTCTTCATTCAGCACATTTTTAGAGAAGCTAATTTTGCTGCAGACTGGATGGCTCACTATGGCCATTCCACTACTAATCTGTGTTATCATTTTTCGTCTTTGGATACTTCTTTTTCTCAAATCATCCGTAAGGATGCTTTAGGGTGGCCCGTTTATTGGGTTCCACCCTAGTTTTCTTTCTTGCTAAAAAAAAAAATTAGATAGTTGGAGGTTTTAAGTGGGTTAATTTATTTGGTGTGGGACCTACAAAGATTAATGATTGAGCATTTTACTTTATTTAGATAAAGTAACGGTGCAACTATTAAAAAGAACGACCAAAAAAGAAAAGTGCGTAGATTAAAAAGAAACGGTTGTAATGGATGTAAAAGGGAAAGGATGGTTATAACTTATACTCCTTTCGTCCCAAAATATAGTTCATGTTTCTTTCTACACGATTTACAATACTTATCTTTGACATATGATATCTTTTATTTCGTATTGATAAAAAAAAAAAAAAGTTGATACTATGAATGTACACGTTAAGGCGAATCTAACAAAAGCTCACATGAATACTTTTTTTTGTGTACATTAGTGAAAATATTTGGTCAAAGTTTTTTAAAGTTTGATTTCTAAAATAGAAACAGGAGCTATATTTTGGGACAGAGATAGTAAGTAAATAGTACTAAATATGATGTTAAACCAAAAGGTTGATTTTTTATTATATAAGGAAAGGTAGGTTGATGTATAAAGCAAATAAATTGATAATTAATTTTAAATAATAAACTTACTTATTTTTTATTACTAGATTCAAGTACACAATGCATTTTTCAAGTTACAAAACACATGTACCATAGTCATAATATATATAAATCTTGCTTCCATCACTAGCTCCCTGTAGCAATATATAGACATATAGATATAGTTTACATTTGGGGACTTATTTTTTTGCAAGACTTTGTATTTGAAGGAATGAAAGATAATAATTGTGCCTTTTGGCTAAAGTCTTTGTAGAGAGAACCCCATAACTATTCTAAAAGAAAGTTATACATATTACATGAAATTTTAAAACCGTAAACAAAGCCTTTTAAAATATTTTATATGGACCTTAAACTTTTCAAGAGTTAGTCATCAAGTACAAAACAACAAATATATAATAGAAGTATAGAGGTTAATTGTGAAAAAACTTTAATAATATAGAGATTAAATCCGAGTTAAGCATACGTTTTCTCCCTAATGTTTGGGCTTTTTTAACGTTTGCCCATTAACGTCTAAAATATAAGCATTCCCCTCCTAATATTTGCTTGACTCAACCATAGTTAAAAATGTATTGCTTGACAACTAATTACATCATTTAAAAAATAATAATTTTAATTGTTAATTATTCAAGGAAGGGTTTTCCGTTTTTTTCACCCAAAATGACTAGCATCTTCCTCTTCCCATTTTCACACAAACTTTTACCATTAAGAACTTTTACCAAGCAGTGAGAGCAAGAGAGCACACAAACACACCATTTGCTGCTACAAAGTATGAACGACATCCTATGAAAATCCACAAATGGTGGTCAAACGAAGACCACGACAAGTCCAAAACCACCAAAGGGAGCCAAACATCCATAAGAACGCAGTATATCAACACAACAACCACAAGCAAATACGCCAATGCACAATAGAAGAGTCGGCATGTACGCCTATTATGAAAATGGATATTAGAGACAAGTAGTGGTAAATTCAATTACACACCTAATTTTTTGAATATCCATTTGAGTGTATGCAAATAACTTTTTTTGTTTTTGTTGCAGTATGCGAGTAATACTACTATCACAACAACACAAAGTAGAAGAACAAACAATCCTTTTGATCTCAATTTGTTACAGAGTATGTCGCAAACTTATCTAGAAAAAAATACAAAATTACTACACATAATAACGTGAATTTAATTGCTTTTCGAAAATAAACCCTTGATAATCAATAACTACTTATGATATTTTCTTTATAATTTTGCAGGGCTTTCAATGGTGGATTATGGTTTTTTTGGCATTGTGGATAGAAAGATTAAAAGAGCATAATGGTGGCTTTTGGATTTTGATGGATTGATTGTTGTTATGTGGAGTAGTTATTTTAATGAATGGTAATGAATTTTTATTTTATTTTTGGATGAGAACAACAGTTCGTATGTAAAGAACTTTTTGTGTGTGTGTTTGATTAAGGGATGGAAGTGATTTTATTTTGGATGAAATAATAATGCTCATAAGTACAATTATATTTTATTCACAAACGTTAGGGGACAAACGTATGTTTAACTCTCCACGTGCAAAAATATGCAAACCATTCAGATAAAACAACAAATTTAAAAAAAGATAACTAGTTTTTTGACTTGTGCATAATAATGCACGGGAAGTTTTTTTTTTAATAAGATTGTCATAGGGTATAAATTAACTTATACAAAAACTAAATCATAAATTATGATATCGTAGATAAACAATAACTCTTATTGTGCAAGTGTTAATATTGTAAGAGTACGAGTTAGCTCTTGTAGTTAATGTCGTGGTGATACCATTTTTTTTTTTAAAAGAAAATGGTGATTCAAAAAGTTATCACCCTACCTACGTACTGCTTGTACCACGATTGGCACTCAGTTGTACAACCGTTTTAGCTCCTACTTCTTGTTGTCCCACTCGTACTCCCTCTATTGTTGTCTTACACCGCTACTACTACCTTGCACTAGACCACCACTACAATATACACTTCGTGAAGGCTGAGAAACAATTAATCTGTTAATATACACTTTGATACGAAGAATGGTAACAAACAATTTCTAAAAAAGCAATTCAGATTAATATAGAAGTAATATAGTCATAATTTATTTCAAAATTTTGTTTTCTATACGTTGTTTTTACTAATATGTATTAATAATAATACTGTTAAAATTAATGCATTGGAGACAGTGAAAGCAAGATGTTGCATTAATTGTAAAGCTGACCAAGTATTATTTACATAGAAATATCTTAGTACTAAACATGTAAATCCAACTATTATTATGACAGAGAAAATTGTTGGTTATATCAAAACATGTATATATGCATATGTACCATAAGTATGTTCATTCTATTTTAGCTAGAAATTTGATTAATTTATGTTCAATATTTTTTCTCACTTGTTGTGCTTATCGAGCTAATTGAAAAAGCTAATTATGAAATTCGTACAGTCAATTTTTTACGTGTAAATGCTTTTATCTCTACTATATATAAAAAGATCAAACTTTTAATGTGTGTAGATATTCTTATAAAAGATTCCTATAAGGTTTCTTAAGTTAAAATATTTATTATTGTGCCTTTTTTTTAACATCACTAGATATGTCGAAATTGATATTTCTTTTAAATATGAGTTTCTTGAACTTTTGTAGAGAATAAGGGTTATTCGTCTCAACTTTATGATGAGATTTAAATATCATGGTAACTTTTTATCGATGAAAAAAATAGAAAATACATTTTCAGTTAGTACATAATGCTAATTGCTAAAAAAATAAGTACGTTTGAATTATGCTATCTATCTATAGCTAAAAATACATCATAAAATCATAATTTTAATTACTATTCTCAATTTACACTAATGGATAATTATATTCTGGAAGGACAAAAAATCAAGCTATATATATATATATAGGCTGAAAATCCGACTAAAATTACTTTGCGAAATCGGATTTTGCGTTATTAACTTTGATTACAATAGCATAAAGTTTGAATCATCTAACTAAAGAGGTGGTGAAAATCCTTCTAGTTTATTAGTGATTCCGATAATATTAATCTAATAAGTATTCAAATTCATTTCAGTCTAATAGTACCTCATTTCCTATTTAATCTAACACTTTTCTTTTTAGCCATGTACTTTTGAATCTACACATTCGTTGCTTTTTCAATTTTTATTGAAACTTGTCCCATTTACTTTGTTCTCTTTCTTCATCTATGTGACCCCTTTTCTAATTTATAAACCACCTTATATTTATCTCTCCACCATTTTTAATTTTTCTCTCTCACTTTTAGACTTCATCTATGATTCTCCCAAAAGTAAAGTGATTAATTAAATGGGAACAAAGATCGCGAAATAGGTGTTGTTAAAACAAGTACTCAACTTTCTTTAAACCCAAATAAATTTTTGCCTTATTGAATACACTTCATTTCATAATATTTTGTTATAAAATTAATCTTTTTGTGAGTAACATACTAAAAGATGGACCTTCGTTTAATTTTTCTTTTCATTTGAATTTGAAGTATAGATTATGCTAGCATTAGTTAGGTTTTAATTATAAATTTTGTTCATCTTGAGTAAAATTATAAGTAGCGTTCCAATTTATATTACACCCGTGACCATAATAAAAATAGTAAAAACAACTTTATTATGCCTTAATGTTCACTAAATATAGATGACTAAAACTACAAATCTAAAATATTATGTTGTTATTGAGAGGGTAAACATAGTACTTTTTAGTTTTTTTAATCATTATATATATATATATATATATATATATATATATATATATATATATATATATATGTGTGTATGTATATATATATATGTATATGTATATATATATATGTATATGTATATATATATGTATATGTATTATATATATATGTATATGTATATATATATATGTATATGTATATATATATATATATATGTATATATATATATATATATGTATATATATATATATATATATATATATATGTATATATATGTATAATATATACATACATATATGTATATATGTATATATATATATATGTATATATATATATATATATATATGTATATATATTATATATATATATGTATATATATATATATATGTAATATATATATATATGTATATATATATGTATATATGTATATATATATGTATATATGTATATATATATGTATATATGTATATATATATGTATATATGTATATATATATGTATATATGTATATATATATATATATATATGTATATATATATATATATATATATATATGGGTTGGGTTCTAATGAGAACCCTCTTATGGTGAGAACCGTGAGAACCACTTAAAATGAGCAAAAAAAAGTAACAAATGAGCATAAACATAAAATGAGTAGAAAACATTAAATTATCAAAAACGTAAAATGAACAAAATGTAAAAGAAGAAAATGTAAAATGAGCATAAAAAAGCTCAATGAGAAAAAAAGTGAAATGAACAAAACGTAAAATGAGCAAAAACGTTTGATAAATGAGCATAAAATTGTAAAATGTGCAAAATCATAAAATAAGTGAAACAAAAAAATAAACAAAAATATTATGAAATGATTAAAATCATCGTAAAATGAGGAAAAATGAATGGTTCTCACGGTTCTCACCATTTCGGTGGTTCTCATATGAACTTAAACCTATATATATATCAATAAAGCTTAAAAATCCGGTCAAAATTATAAGGACATTTAATAATTGATTTCAGATTTATGAAGCAAGAGGAATCAATGGGATGGATTCACCTAATTTATACCTCAGTATATTTAATATAATATATTAATCTTGATAATTCAAAGGAAAATGACATGTCTACAAAATTGTGGAGGCTTAACATGTGGCTAAAAGTTGATTGCTTTATAGTATTATATAGAACTAGTCTTGTATGCACGCAATACGTGCAAAAATAAGCAAAATGTCAAATGCGTAATAATATATACGAATTTTTTTTCATAAAGTTCATTATATATATATATATATATATATATATATATTATTATATATATTATTATATATATATATATATAATATATATATATATATATATATATATTATATATATATATATATATTTGAAAATCAATAAATCAAGGATGATGTAAATATTTTGTTAATTGAGGGTATAATGGTAAAACATGATAAATTTTTATTTTATAATTACCTAAAAGTATAAAAGGGTTTACCATTTTTAGTATCCCCTCCTCTTTTATTATATAACTAGTTTATAGGCCCGGACTATGCCCGGGTACTTTCTTTTCATCTATTAATAATTTAATTTTCAAATAATTACACCATATACCACTTGGTGTAGTGGTAAATGTATCTTAATCCTTATTAAGAGGTCATGAGGCCGGTCGATTCAAGATATATCATTAAATATATTTTTTCCAAAAAATATGATGACCAATTTACTGTTGGTTCATTGCACACGCGATAAAATTCTAGTGCAAGAGGAAAGGTTCCACATGGCACATAAAAGCACACCTGAAATAGATTATATATATACGCAATCGAAGAATTTGTGCTATGATTAACCATTTCACTGACCTTCTTTATGAGAGTTTCCCTCTGACCTTTAAACTCCATCTCCTGATTCGTATTCTCGAACAACAACAATAAGATTCGATTAGCTAGCATCAAGAATAATTTGTAAAACTACCCCATTAGTTATGAAGTAGAGGACTCTCACATTTATAGTGAATTTTGAAAGGGAAGATGGAGCAAGGGGATGACTGCAAAAAAGAAATCAAATAAGAAAATAAACATTATGGCTGGAAGTAGGAATTTACTGACACATTACTAAATTACAACAAATATCTAGAATTTTGTGGAAATATAAATCACGAAAAGATGTTGGATGAGATATGGTGAGTTTTTGGAAATCCATACATGAGGTGAGGAGTTCGAGACCAAGTTTTAGCATGTATATTTTTTAAAATAATGATCACCTGATTTATTGTTGATTAATAGACACGTGGCAAAATTCTAATGGCAAAAGAAGGGTGTCACGTGGCTCATAGATGCGGTTATGCACGCCTTTAAATATATTTGTATAGATAGATATATAGATAACATGACGAAGATTTAGGAGAAAGTATAGTCCGATACCCGGTATGGGACAACTTTTCCCATATCAGTTACTTGATATGATTAGATGTAGCTCAGATACGATTTAATAGCTAACTGATATGATTTGATGTAGCCGAAATATGATTTAAGATTTCAATTAATAAGCCCCCCAAACATAAAATATGAAAAAAAAAATTATAATTTTTTTATATTACTTTTGTCATAAAAATTACATAAATACTATGGTATTGGCACATACCCGGTATCGGGATATCATTGCTCGAAGATTTAGACGCGGGAAAAAGGACTTCCGCGGGTGACTGATGAGCAATTGTCATTACAGTTCCTTGGTCCTGCGGGCCATACATGAAATTTACTTCTTCTGCCATTTCTCCATTTCTTGTCCCGGCTAAAATATGTAAATAAATGTATGAAGATGAAAGCATGTCACGTGGACATGTGGATGTAACTTGTGATTATGACATGAGATTCTAAGTGATAGACAATCAATTTACAATTTGATTATCTCGCACAATAGTTTTTTTTTTTAATACTTACTCCGTTTTTCAGTAAATGTTATTTTGAGTAAATTGACGTAATTATTCAACTAAGGGCATGTTCTTTTTGCCATAAAACTACTGAAACTGAATTGAATTGAACTTAATTGAACTGGATTGAATTGAACTGAATAGAATTGAACTAAAATGAATAGGGATGTGTGAGAGTAAAAGTATTTTCCAGAGTTGAACTGAACTGAATTGAACTAAATTAAACTGAAATAAATTGAACTGAACTGAACTGAACTTAATTGAACTGAATTGTACTGAACTGAACTAAATGTTAGATGTGATCGATGAGAGAACCGGATATCCCACTCCAAGGCACGGAAACTACGCTTTCCTATTAGTTTAATGTCGCCCCTCTAGGATCACCAGGTCACCAAGAAATAACTAATGAGATACAATGGAGAGAACAATCCACTTAGATGATCTTCTAAGTGAATCAACAAGAACTTGTGATTTGTGTTTGTGAAGAAAACTCAAGAGAAGTTTGCAAGGTTTCTCTTAAGCAAAGCAAGAAAATTAGAGAGTATAGAAAATTCTGATTTTCTTCTAACTCTTCACTCATAGGAATCACAAAGGTTATATAGGAAATATACCCTTCATAGATTAAAGTGGTTACTTTCATCCCCATCTTAATCACTAATCAAATATCTTTAATCCACTGATTTAAGGTCCCTAAAAGTCATTAAAATGAAAACGTAAACATTACAACGGCCAAAAAAACCGTCAAGGCATCTTTTCGCGTTCCAAGGCAGAAGACAGGTCGCGACTCGCGAAGAAGCTCGCGAGTCGCGAGGCCCTGGTCGCGACTCGTCGCGACTCGCGACGGCCCCCTGGTCGCGACCCGCGACCAGCTTCTGTTGTCCTCTTGTTTCCAACGTGATTTTGCCACCTTGTGTACTCTAATATTTTGCATACTAGACCTCCTCCTCTTCTAGTATAAAACCATATGAGTATCAAACCCATTACCCTATAAATGTTCCAACAATCCTCCTCCCATTTATAGGGTAATGTTAAACAGTTTTCAACTTGCTATAAATCGCAAACACTCATGTTCATGCATCATGGAAATATCTAACGATTGAATTTCCATTTAGTAAAAGTAACTTTTACAATAATTTAGATCATAATGATAGACAAAGCTTTGAATCATATAACCATTACAAATTATTGAATTACTAATACAACAAACATAAACTAGGTTCTTAAACCTCCGACACCTATGAAGCCTTGGTGTCCATATCCATTCATAAGCTTCCAAGTCAAGCCTTAGACTGTTGTGAAGCGGCCAAACTTCTAGCTTATATAGGTAATCTTTCCGAACATGCTCCTACAATTGAGCACTTATCAAAGATTTATTAAGAATAAATTCAACCTCTTTACATTGTAGCAACAAGCACTAACCTCGATGTATTAAACAAGTGCTCCCAACCTCTTAGAGAAGTACTATCCTCTTGAATTTGATAATCTAACGTTGTATTAGACATCAAATAGAGTTTTCCTTCACCATAGGTTGATCAATAGGCTTAAGACCCATCCCTTTGTTCATTTTTTTCTAGTTCCCTTGACAAGGTTTTGTAAACGTATCCGCCAAGTTCAAACTAGACCGAACAAAATTAATAGTTATACAACTATTCCTTATCATTTCCCGCACATAGCTATGTCTAACTCCAATGTGCCTTGACTTGCCATTGTAGACTTATATGCTTTAGCTATGGTTGATGCACTATCACAATGGATAGCAAGAGGTGACATGGTTTCACCCATAAGTCCACCTCACTCAACACATTCCTTAGCCATTCCGCTTCTTGGCAACAAGAAGCCAAAGCAATGAATTCCGATGCCATAGTGGAATCCGTTATACATGTTTGCTTCTTGGATGCCCATGAAATGGCACCTCCTCAAGAAGAAACACCCAACCACTAGTGGATGAATAATCTTCCTTATTCGAAATCCAACTAGCATCCGAGTAACCTTCTAAGATAGAAGGTTCTCTTTTGTATGTTATGACATAATCCAAGGTCTTATTCAAGTACCTTAACACTCTTCTCAATGCTTGCCAATGCAACATACTAGGATTACTAGTATACCTACTGAGCTTGCCAATAGCAAAGCTATATCCGGCCGAGTGCTAGTCATAGCATACATCAAGCTTCCAATTAAGCTTGCATACTCCAATTGTGAAATTGGAGTACCACTACTCGGAACCAAGTGAATACTAGGATCCATAGGAGTACAAAATGAGTCGAATTTGACTCATTATACCTCTTGACCACTTTCTCATATAATGAGATTGTGATAAAGAAAACGACCCTTTCCCTCTTATTATTCTAATACCTAGAATAACATCCGCTTCACCCAAATCTTTCATGGAGAAGCTAGAGAAGGAAAGACTTTGGTTTTTCCACTTGTTCCAAATCAGTCCCAAAAATAAGCATATCATCAACATATAAGCAAATTATAACTCCTTTACCGTTATTATCAAATTTGCTATATACACACTTATCGGACTGATTTATTTTGAACCCACTAGACAACAAACCTTCAAATTTTTGATGCCATTGCTTAGGTGCTTGTTTAAGACCATACAAAGATCTAACTAATTTGCAAACTTTAGTTTCTTGACCTTTGACCACAAACCCTTCAGGTTGATTCATGTACACTTCTCCTCCAATTCACCATTAAGAAAAGCAGTTTTTACATCCATTTGGTGAATTACTAGACCATGAATCGCAGCTAATGCTATCAATAGTCTAATAGTAGCTATTCTAGCTACTGGAGCATAAGTTTCAAAGTAATCGATACCATATTTTTGCCTAAAACCTTGGACCACTAACCGGGCCTTATGTTTTAGTATGGTTCCATCGATTTTCTTTTTCCTTACAAAAATCCATTTACAACCTAGGGGTTTGCAACCGGGAGGTAAATTAGCTAAAATCCAAGTGTGATTACCCATTATAGAATCCATTTCATCATTCACTGCCTCTTTCCAGAAAGCAGAATCATGAGACTTCATAGCCTCATCAAAGGTCCTAGGATCCTCCTCCATATTGTAACAATATGAAATTTGAGTCGAAATTGACTCCCTTGACCCTTCAACTAAATATAGTTGAAAATCCGGTCCAAAAGATTTCTCTTTTCTAATTCTTTTACTTTTCCTAATTTCCGGTGTTGTAGTATCATGATCATTAGAATGTCATCACAACATTGGAACTAGTACTAGGTATCATGTCCTTTGGTCTTGGAATCGATGAAATCTAGTCTCATCAAATATTGCATCCCTTGACTCTATCACGGATGAATAGAGACAAAGTCATTGGGCTCAATGACATAAAACCTATAGGCTTTGCTATGTACCGCATAGCCTATAAAAATGCAATCAATTCCTTTTTCACCTAAAGTTTTCCTTTTAGGTTCCGTCAATTTGACAATTCCCTACAACCCCTACCTTAAGGTAATTGAGATTAGGCTTTTTATTACACCAAAGTTCATAAGGGGTAGTCTTATTCCTTTTATTAGGAACTCGATTTAAAATTAACCTGCAGTTAAAATTACATCACCCCAAAAACCGTCATTAAGACCCGAATTAGAAAGCATAGTGTTAACCATTTCTTTTAGGACCCTATTTTTCCTTTCCCTATACCATTACTTTGAGGTGAGTATGGAGAGGTTGTTTCATGAATTACACCAATGGAACTAAAATAACTATGATTATTGTATTCACCACCCCTATCCGTCTGAAGTCTTTTAATCTTTTGATTAATTTGGAGTTCCACTTCGTTTTAAAGGTCTTAAACTTTTCTAGTGCTTCATCTTTAGTAAATAATAAATATATGTAACAAACCTTGAAAAATCATCAATAAAAGTTACAAATATTTTTTATTTCCAAAGAAGGTGAACTATGAAAGTCACACAAGTCACTATGCACCAATTCTAGCAATACCGTTTGTCTAGTCACACTAGGATAAGGATTTTTTGTAATTTTATTTAGCACGCAAGTATTACACTTCTCTAACTTTAAATCGAAAGGAGGTATCAACCCATTTTAGACATGTCATATAATCTACGATTTTACATGACATAAACGATTGTGCCATAGAGAAGAACATCAAGCATGTAAATAGAACTAGTATAATTTTATTATCAATACTAAATTTAAACATTCCATTACAAAAGAAACCTTGTCCAACAAAAATACCACCCTTGGAAATACAAACTTTATCCGACTCAAAAAAATTTAAAACCTACTATATTAAAAGACCTCCCGACACAAGATTCTTCCTAACTTCCGGTACAAACAACATCCCGGAGAGTTAAAGTCTTTCCCGAGGTTAACAATTCTACTTGGCCTTTCCTTAGCCTTTACCGTAGAATCATTCCCCATATACAAGATTGGACCATTCCAAATCTTTCAAAGACTTGAAGAAATCCTTGTTATTGCACACATGTCTAGAGGCTCCCGAATCTATCCACCAAGAATCATCAACCTGCACACACATAATTTCAGAAATCATAGCAACAAAATGCATTTCTTCAATTACATTACATGTGCAATTTTACCTTGGTTTTGAACAACACTAGGTTGTTCATTCTTTGTCTTCTTCTTGTTCTTAGAAGGAAAATCCCTCTTGAGATGAGGACCATTGCATATCCAACAAGTGAGGGTCTTTCTCTTCTTGTTTGCAACATTGATTTTGTTATAGCTGTTGTTGTTGGATTTCTTGGTCTTATTAGAGCCACTAACCTCTACCAAATTCACAGTAGACTTAGGAATACTAGGAGTAGTATCCTTAACCCCATCTTGAGCCTGGATCCCCTCTTCAATACGAAGATGAGTTCCTAATTGCTCCGTGGACATGTCTTCATTTCTATGTTTCCATAGATGTTTTGTATCTTTCCAAGAATTTGGTAATTTTCGATGATTGAGGCAACCGCAATTGCCTCATCCATCACCATACCATGTGATCTTATTTGGTTCAAAATGTGATGAACCGCATGGAATTGCTCCACAATAGGCCGATCATTAGTCATTTTAAATAAGTTAAAATTACTAACAAGAAATTTTTTACTTGAAGCATCTTCCGAAATGTACTTGGCTTCAAGAGCATCCCAAAGTTCCTTTACACTTTCCACGTTTTGGTAGAGATCGAACAAAGGATCGGTAAGAGAATTGAGACTGTGACCCCGGCAAATGTAGTCATCATTCTCCCACTTTGTCCTCTTCCTTGTAGTCTCCACAGACTCTTCCTCTCCATCTTTCGGGAATGGTGGCATGGATGTTGAAAGAGCATACACCACATTCAAAGTGGTCAACAAGAAGTGCATCTTCTTTTGCCATCTTCGATAACCCACCCCCTCAAACTTATCCAACTTTTGGAAGTTCATAGTCATGTCCTTGAGTGATTGAGCCATATCCAACAAGGAGTACAAAGGATCCTTGTAGTCTTCACAAACTCTTCCTCTCCATCTTTCGGGAATGGTGGCATGGGTGTTGAAAGGGCATACACCACATTCAAAGTGGTCAACAAGAAGTGCATCTTCTTTTGCCATCTTCGATAACCCACCCCCTCAAACTTATCCAACTTTTGGAAGTTCATAGTCATGTCCTTGAGTGATTGAGCCATATCCGAAAAGAAAAGAAAAGTAAACTAATAGTTTGTTAGATGTGAACAACGAGAGAACTGGATATCCCACTCCAAGGCACGGAAACTACGCTTTCCTATTAGTTTAATTTCGCCCCTCTAGGATCACCGGGTTACCACGAAATAACTAATGAGATACAATGGAGAGAACAACCCACTTAGATGATCTTCTAAGTGAATCAACAAGAACTTGTGTTTTGTGTTTGTGAAGAACACTCAAGAGAAGTTTGCAAGGTTTCTCTTAAGCAAAGCAAGAAAATTAGAGAGTATAGAAAATTCTGATTTTCTTTTAACTCTTCACTTATAGGAATCACAAAGGTTATATAGGAAATATACGCTTCATAGATTAGAGTGGTTACTTTCATAACCCCCATCTTAATCACTAATCAAAGACCTTTAATCCACTGATTTAAGGTCCCTAAAAGTCATTAAAATGAAAACGTACACATTACAACGGCCAAAAAAACCGTCAAGGAATCTTTAGCCGTTCCAAGGCAGAAGACAGGTTGCGACTCGCGAAGAAGCTCGCGACCCGCGACGCCTGTCGCGACCCGCGACCAGCTTCTGTTTTTCCCTTGTTTCCAACGTGATTTTGCCACCTTGTGTACTCTAATCTTTTGCATACTAGACCTCCTCCTCTTCTAGTATAAAGCCATATGAGTATCAAACCATTACCCTATAAATGTTCTAATACTAAATTGAACTGAACTGAAAATAAGTTGGGGAGAACATGCCTTAACTTTGATTCTATTTTCTTGCTATAAAAAAACATATTACAATAGAATTTTATATGTTCAAAATATCAACTTTTATAACTTTTACTTGTGCGCAAAGATACTAATGATCAAAGAAGAGCATTGCGTTACGTGAAAAAGTAAATGGTGATGCTTATTTAGAAATGGACGAAATAATATAGTAATAGCTTCGAACATTTAATTATAGAATTATTTTGTTTAGGTGGACTTTTTTTTTGAAATTTTGAGGGGGATATATTATAATCCCAGTCTTTGTTTTTTTGTTTCTATAAATTGGGACATTTTGTCATCAAGAGGTAATTTTTTAAATAGTATATTTGACACTTTTTGTTTACATAATAGGTTGGTTCACCATCTATCCCTTACTTTTGCTCTTTTTCTTTCTATCTTTTTTTACCTTTTCCTTACTTTTACTCCCATTCTCTTTACCTTTTGCACTCTTTTCTTAGTCCATGTGCAAAAGTAAATATTCCAGTATAAAAAGAAAAAAAAAACTAAGTGTAAATTACACATTTAAGGATATGATTTTTCTTCAACTAAAATCTATAAATTCAAAATGAACAAATTTTAATAGGATTTTCGTTATCTAGTCTAAAAAAATAATAGGGGGTATCCAGGGCATAATTTAATTTATAGTTTGGCATAATTATGGATAAGTTCATCTCACTCTTCCTCGAGTTCCGGATAAATTCCATGGACCCCATTATTTTTGTTGCACCATTTGACTACGTTGCAAGAGTCAGATTCATTGATGACTTAATGATGCAAAGTCGTTGGTCAGTCATGGAGATTTTAACCGCTCGACGAATAGCAAATACTTCCAATGAGTTAATCTTAATAGGGGATTGGGGAAGAGAATAAACATATGAATTTTCCACCTTCGTCTCTAAGAACACCCCCAATTGCATATTGAGTGTAAGATAGATTCATCGAGGCGTCGACATTCGACTTAAGCACTTGTGATGAAGGGGGTATCCAGGGCGCAATTTTTGGGGTTAATTTAGCAGCATCAGATAAGGGTGATACACCCCAAAAAAGACAGAGGAGATTGCGAATGACTTCACTTGAGGAGTATGGGTATGGGTGTCCCCAGCCGGAAATCCATTAACTTATTCTTGCCAATACCAAATCCTATAGTTTTGGTGGAGATGACTGTTTATGTTCAAAAATTTGAGAGTTACATTCTCTCCAAATTGTCCACACTATTATAAAAAGCATTGTACCCCATACTTTGCCAATGAAGTGACTTTTAAGCGACAAAGCCTTAGAAGCTTCTCGCAGTGATGGAGGGAATACCCGTTTAACATTCTATAACTGCATCCACCAACTTGACAGATGCTTAGATAAAGGAGCGTGACTGAAAAGGTGGTTGTTGCTTCCGATTGAATTTTCGCAAAGAACACAAATGGATTCCTCAAATAGAATAATACCCAAATAGGCCAGCTTTTCTTTGGTATTCACTTTACCCAGTATTGCAAACCAAGTGAAGATCTCAACACGGTGAGGGACTAAACATCTCCATAATCCCTTTATAACAATATTTTACTTGCTAAATGAGTACTTAGCCAACTCTATTGAAAAGGGTTTAACCGAAAACTCTCCCGATTTGTGTGGAGTCCAAACCAGGGTATCCGGACTGTTAAAAGAGAGGAACTTCATCAAGATGTTGTTTTAGTAAAATCGCATCCGAAAATCATTATTAAAAATGGGAGGAAAAGCTGGGAGGACAATCTGATGCGGTCCTCTTGCGAATCACATCAGATTGAATAAATTGATGCGGTTTGCTGCTGACCCAATCTTCCCTTAATAAAACGTAACCCTAAGTAGCATCCTCACTCAACATTCCCCTCTCTCTCTCACGATCCCCCATCTTCTCTCTCCTCACCTCCCCGTCTTCTCTCTCCTCACCTCACTATCTCACGAGCCTGCATCTTCTCTCTCATCACCCTTCCATCGACATACACCACACACGACAATCACCACCAGCCATCATTTCACGAACCAACCACCAAGACCAAACACCAACCACGACATTCACGGTCACTCAACGTTTCATTTTTTCAGAATTCGTCGTCGTCGCCTTCATTCGCGATCATATTTTGTCGCTGTTGTATAAGATTTAGGGTCTGTTTAAACTTCACCTTGCTCTTCGCCGTCAAAACTCGCGACCCAGTTCCAATTCGTTGCGATTTCAAAGAAAAAAGCATGCAGATGAGGATTTCGATTGGCTCGAAGCCGAAGTCGGTGCAGTTCAATTTTGAAAAAAAAGCATGTATATGAGGATTTAATTTTTTTTTTTTTATTTTTTCATGCAGGTGATGGATTATTTGATGCATCTCAATATGAATTTTTTGACAATTGAAGAAGTTATTTTTTTCATCTTTTAATTTCTGGATTTTTGTAATACTTGAATATTCAAATTTCTTTTTAATTTCTTTAGTTTTTGTTTTGTTAAGTCGGTGTTGCTTTTTCTAATTATTTTGGGAATTTATTAAATTTGTATTTTTATTGTTTTTTTTGTAATTATAATGTAATTTAGCTGTTATTTTTTGTTAATTTTGTTTTGGTGATTTTGTAAATGTGTATAATAACTGTTAATGCAATTTGTATCAAATTGGGAATATATTTGGAGATTTTTTATTAATTTACTGTGAATGTGTGTGGATGTTTTTGTTTTGTCTGTTACATTTTATATTACATGAATGGCTATAACATGTAATATTCTTCATATAAGATTTGTTACCTTTTACGTCTCATATAAAAGGCGGACATTTTTTTTTATTTCAGGACCAAAAATCACTGATGTGATTTTGCAAGAAAGCCACATCAGTTAATATAATTAACTGATGCGGTTTTCTTGCAAAATCCCATCAGTAAATTGTTTACTAATGCGGTTTTGGACCGCATCAGTAAATATTTTGGATCTGCTGCGAGCCCATCCGATGCGGACCAAAATCGAATCAGTAAGGTCGATTTTGACCATATCAGATGGGCTTTTTCCACTAGTGTATAACTGCATCCACCAACTCGACATATGGTTAGATAAAGGAGCATGAATGAAAAGGTGGTTGTTGCTTTCGATTAAATTTTCGCAAAGAACACAAATGGATTCCTCAACTAGAATAATATCCAAAGAGGCCAGCTCTTCTTTGGTATTCACTTTACCTAGTAATGCAAACCAAGTGAAGATCTCAATACAGTGAGAGACTAAACATATCCATAATCCCTTTATAGCAATATTTTGCTTGCGAAATGAGTACTTAGCCAACTCTATGGAAAAGGGTTTAACCGAAAATTCTCCCGATTTGTGTGGAGTCCGAACCAGGGTGTCCAGACTGTTAAGAGATAGAGGAACTTCATCAAGAATTTGATAGAGAAAATCAAACTCTACTAAATCTTGTCGACGTAGGGATCTAAGGCAATCAAGACTCCAAATTTTCTTAATATCATCCCACAAGTCCATGGAAGAAATTACAACATTTGGAGAGTCGATTATAGCGAATAGCCTAGGACATGCGAATTTGAGGGGTTTTGTTTACCTAACTATAGGTCCTTCTCCTGTTTTTTTCCTCAAGCAAGATACCATATCCTTTTGGCAGTAGGGTTTTGAAAAACAATGTTACATTTTTTTCCACGACCTGTTTTTGAGAAAGGATATCTAGGTCAAGAAATGTGAATGAGGAGGAGTAACCATATTTCTCTCTGATTAGTGTTTTCCATAAAGCACGAGACTCTGAAAAAAAATATTCATACCCACATGAAGAGAAGGGCTAGGTTTCGGTGGAGGAGGTTACCCCAATTCAGCCGACTGTGAATTTTTGTAGCTTTAGAAGGGCCATGAGATTGAGTGAAGGGATCTTTTTTCCCTGCATCCACTCTAGAAAAAAACTCGTTGAATTTGGTTGCTTTTTAACATGATGCCTTGGAAATAGGGAAGAGGGACATGTAATACAAGGGAAGACGTGGTATAGATGATTTGTTGAGAATTGAGCAACCCCCGATTGATAAGAGTCTACCTTTCCAGGTGGATAATTTTCTTTGCATTCTATCAAGAACAGGATCCCACATTTTGAGCCTTGACGAGGCTCCATCATTCAGCAATCCCAAATAAGTAATCGGTAGGGTCCAATCTTGAAAATGAGGGAGATGGTTGTTTGTTGGATCCAGGATTTCTCCACATTGATCCTAATCATGGAGCTTTTGTGGAAGTTTGCTTTTAAACTCGAAGCCAATTGAAAGAAAATGAGGGTCTTTCGTTTATGATCATCAAGTTGTCAAAATTTGGAGGGCAAAACATTATGATGTCGTCTGCAATTTGGAAGTCGGTAATTAATGGAACCTCCCATTAAGGTGGAATCACCTTGTCGTAGACCCCTTTAAAGTTTGAAGGGGAGAGAAGGAGATTCATTGATAAGTATGGATGCCAAAAAACTTGATATGCACGATCTAATCCAATTTCACCATTGTAGCAGGAAACCCATTTGTTCAATAGTTCATACCGAAAATCTCCAAGAAACACAATCAAATGCCTTGTGGACGTCCAGTTTCAAGATTGTTGCCTTGACTTTCCTTTTTTTTTTGCATGAATCAATGAGCTCCTCGGTGATCAAAGCTCCATCGAAGATCTTTTTCTCATTGATGAAGGAGGATTGGGTCAACCAAATGATTGACTCCATGACCGCTTGGAGACGGTGATCTAGTAGTTTTCCAATAATTTTATGCAAACAACCTAGCGTACTAATGGTTTTATAGTCTTTGAATTCATGTGAAGACTCCACTTCTGGAATTAGTACTATGAAGGCATTATTGCATCCTTTGGGAAGTTGAGAAGTCGTCCAAAATTCTTCAACAATATTGAAGATGTGAGATTTTATTATGTCCCAAGCACCTTTGAGGAATTTAAAGTTGAAACCATCAACCCCGACACTTTGTTACCGTCACCTGAGTTCACTACTTCCTCAATTTCTTTGTGGGAAAAAGGAGAGATAAGAAATTTTGCTTGGTCTGATGAGAGTGATTTGAAGTTGAGATTATCAAATGTTGGGCGAAAAAGGAAATCTTCAATGAATGCTTTTCGGAAAAAAAAAAAATCGGATGCCTCCTTTTTATTTCCTCCGGATCTTCAATTAAGGATCCATTGATTGTCTGTGATTCAATGTTATCTTTCCTTCGCATAATTGAGGCAATTGTGTGAAAGAATCTGGTGTTTTTATTTCCCTCTTTTAGCCACTTCACCCTTGAGTTTTGAGCCCAATAAGATTATTTCCTTTTCAACCATTTCCATATGTCAAGTTGCGCATCGTCCTTTCTTGTAATTTACTTGCTTCTAGGGCTCTATTATTTATTGTAGAGTCAAGGCCACAATTTTTTTCTTCTCGTACTGATATGTGGGAGTCAATGAAATCGAATTCTCTCCTATTCCCATCCTTGGGACTGATATTGACATGTTTTGACTTCTCACTGATTTTCTTGTTTGTGGAGGCTGCCTAGGCTTGTGAGATTTTCTTAAGACAATTTGGACGCATTAGCCAACAATTCATGAACTTGAATGGCTTCGGGCCCCAATTCTTCGCAAGGGAACTATTTAGCAGTGGGCAATGATTAAAGATTAATGATTTCAGGATAATGACTTTGATTGATGGGAAGGCATTAATCCACTCCATATGAAGAATAAGGCTATCCAATTTTCTCTTCGATTGACCCCTCAACCAACTAAACCCCCCATTAAGAGTTGGGACTTCTACTACACTAAGTTCCTGCAAAAATGTAATACTCCGTATTTTGGGAGTTATTTCGTATTAATTAAGAAAATATAAAAAAATTGATAAAAGGTATTTTAGTTTATTTACAAAATAATAGCAATAAATTATACTTAATTCGAGTTGGTTTAGGAAATTTTCGGAGTTTTTAAAAAGGTTAAACTGATTTTTTATTTGACCTAGGGTTACTACCTTTTTATGAAGGGAGTATAAAAGGAAAAGGAGAAGGAAAAATCAGAAAACAAAAGAAAAACCCCTAAATTTCTTCTCCCTCTCCCTCAGCCGTTTTTTTTCTCTCTCCTCTCCCTCTCCCTCTCCCTCTCCCTCAGCCGATTTTTGACCTCCTCTCTCTCTCTCAGATTTCTCTCTCTCTCTCAGATTTCTCTCTCTCTCTCGGGTTCTCTCTCACGCTGATTCTTCCTCTCGCCTCCTCCCTCCCGTCGCCTGTGGTTGTGCGAGTTTAGACGAGCGCTTTGTGCGAGTTGTCGAGAGTTGTGGTGCGAAGAGTTCCGACGAGGGTTGCGAGAGAGTTGTTCGACGGTCGTGCAAAGTGTGTGCGTGGTTCGAGCGTGCGAAAAAGAGTGCTCGAGGGTGTTGTGCGAAGTCGTGCGAGCGGTTCCGAGTCGTGTGAGTGTGGTGGCGCGACAGATCTGAGTCGCGCGAGTGTGGTTGGGCGACGAAACTAAGGGGGGTGCGAAGGCGTTCGTCAAGGCTGTCCGTGGGAGCGACGAGGGTCGAGGCTGGTGTGGGTGTCCGTGCGCGACGAGCGAAGGAGGCTCGAGTGGTGTCGCGACGGTTTCGATTTTGTGCGCGGAAGTGGTGCGCGTGTGTGGTGTGGTGTTTCGGTCACCGGAGTTCTTTTGCCGGCGAGTTTTAGCGATATAATTTATGTACTTAACACAATATCAGTTTTATTAGTTTATTTTATATTTACTGTTTTTCGTAATTACGTATGTTGTATTTAGTAATTAGTAAGTAAAGTTATTTATCAATTTATTAGACTGTTTAACTAGTTAAATTATTATTCTATTTTTAAGTTAAAAATCTGGTTAAGGTTTGTAATGGAATAAGATGGGAGTAGAGAAAGTGTGTTACTGTTATTAGTTAAAGTTATTATCTTATTATGCATGACCTGATTTGTGGACATATACCTTTTGGACATATGACCTAACTTTTGGACATGAAACCTAACTCTTGGACATATGACTTAACTTCTGGACATGAGACCTAATTCTTGGACATAAGACTGGACTTCTGGACATAAGACGTGGTTGGACTTCTGACCTATCTGGTTTGGTAAAATAGTGGACTAATGACATTAACTAAGTTTGGTTGCTCACTAACTTTGACTCTTAAAAGACGTTAAATCCACTAGAATAGAAAAGTAACGAAAGTTCTTGAATAAGGTATTAGCTATCGTTTAATTCGAATCATTAGATTCTTATGGTCTTAGTACGTAGTAGTTGTTAGTGTTATCAACGACGTAGCACTAAAGCTTTGTATTAACGGTTGAGGTCCCAATTTCATAAGCGGCTCGTTCAATTAAGACAGCGAAAATTCTCCGCTACAAGGTACGTACGCGTACCAGTTTAATTTCAAGTTTTAGTATCATGATTAGGTTGCAGTTCATTTCATTGGAACCTAGTAGCATGATAAGGAACATTTGATTGTGATTGTTTGGTTAGACGTTTGTAACGTGAAATCAATATGTTGCATTGAGATGCGAAGTTCTATCGTAGTTAAATATAAGCATTATTAATCTAATCCATAGTGTAACGTGAGTGAGATAAGATTTGAGCATTGTAATTAAGAGAGCATGTAAATAACTCTTTGAGGTTATAAAAAGAATAGATAGTAGTAAAAGAAGATTATGGCAATAACTTGCAGTTGGACTCCCTACAAGTAAAGAACAATGGGGGGAGTGTGGGACTTTTCCTACACTCCTACGCAGGCCTACTGTGACGGCAGTAGTGTCCTTATATTTTGATAACACAAGTAGGCGGAAGGTTCCGTTCGATCTTGGGGGTATGCATACTAAGGTGATGGGTGTGAGACGGAATAAAACTGTATTTGCATTTCATCAAATAGACCAAGTTGTCTATTAAAGATTCAGTAGCTCGTATGATTCTAGTAAGATGACGGTGCCCGTTCGATGCCATATAAAGAAAGACTAAAGGATGTGACATAACGTAGTATCAAATATCAGACTGTTCATGTGTGCATCATTTATGTTCATATATTTTCAATGGTTCATTATGTACTCAGCATAGCTGATTCTGTGTTTATTATGTGTTTGTTGACCTATGATGAACCATTGACGCTTCAATGGGGAGCAGACTAGTTGTGCTGGTGCTGCTGCATGATATCAAGCATACGGGGGGCTAGTCTGTAGTTTTGAAGTTAAACATTTGGATTAAGCATTACTGATTTTATAGACGTTATTAAATGGTTTGAGTTTGAATAAAAGGGGTCATCTATGATTCTCGAGTTGTATTTACATTTTTATTTCCGCTGCAACTTGGTTTTGAGACAATGATTTGAGTTACCGTATTTCTATTTATGCCTTGCGTTCCATCGCGGTGGTAACACTCCCAAAGTTGATGCGACGTAGCATTAGACGTGTATGAATTTTGGGGGTGTTACAAAACTGGTATCAGAGCCAGAAGCTCCTATTTTCAAAGACGTTTTAAAACAATTTCAAAACGGGTAGTAGGATAGGAGCATATAGATCATGTCATGTGCATTAAGTCATAGGAATATTTCATTGCAATTTCTTGTCTTGAACTCGTATGTCTGTTTGTGTAATTGAAATTGTGAAAGATTCTTGAAATCTTCAAATGTGACTAGATAAGAGAGTGAAAGGATAGGTCTAAATTGATGTTAGATTCAAAATTTAGTATTAAAACTATTTTATTGATCGAAATGATTTTGATCTCACTTGTGAATTTCAAATTTAAAATGAGCATTTTAACTCCTAAACATGTATATCTATAATATATGTTTTAAACCCTATTATATACAAAAGCTTAGACTATTCTTTTTATTTTCGCAGATGGTTCACGACATAGGTTGTACAGATTATTTGATGAAACAAGTAGGGGAGGACTGGGATGTTTGGTTTTTTAAGATGAAGTCTGCCATGGATTATAGAATTATGCAAGGGAGAGTGGTTACGGTCTGAGTGCTCTAGGATACACTTATGCTTCGATATGTTCCAGACATAGAGCCTTATAGATTCGTTCATCGTAGGTATAGATATGTGGACACGAAGGGGAATTTCAATAGGAATAAGCATACCTACGGATACCAAACCTTCCTTCTGAAAAACACTTCCTACTGACCTCAAATACTGCGAGAATGAGTGGAGGATTCGTGAAACGAGAGTCAAAACCCTTCTACTTCATTTGGGGAAAGTTCGGGCAATAGGACCGTAGATGGAGTTCTGAGAACCCAGGGTCATACCTGAACCACCATCGCACCTTGGCAAAGAGGCCAAGATACCAACCATTTAGGACGAGTTAATACTGATGACTTTCAAAATCTTAGGACGTACCTACGTCTCGGATGATAAGAGAAACAATAGGACCTTTATTTGAGTGTTGACGGGTTCAGTGCACCAGGGTTAGATGGGGAAGATGATGATGACAGCCACCCCCACTAGAGATATACCAGTTGAGGAAGAAACCTGCTGAGAACGAAGACCCTGTTGAGGAAGAAAATCCTGTTCAGGAAGGATCCCATTGAGGAAGAGGATCCCATTGAGGAAGAGGGTCCCATTGAGGAGCAAGACCCCAGGAAGACAAGGACCCTACTGATGATATACTCATTGAGGACGACGACCTGATGCAGAAGAGATTGACATTGATGAGGGGATAGAGGATTCTGAATCAGAGGATGAAGCTCGCCGCCTTAGTCCATAGTTCCTTTGGTCATATATTTAGGATTAGGAATTTTACTTTATTTTTGTCGTCTTTATTCATTTGTTTATTTCAGTTAATAAGGCTTGCATCCGATTAGGGAGTAGCATTACTTGGTTATTTATATATATATGGTATTTCTTTACAAACATTACATTTCCATTTTCAATAATAGTACATAGTGTTATCTTTTATTGTTGATTGTGGCATCTTATTTAGATGATTGTATGCAAGTCAGTACAGACTTAGTAAGTTCGCAATAATGTTATATAATGTGTATCGTTAATGAGTTAAAAATTATGTGTAAGTCACTGAAATAGCTATTATGTTAATTTCAGCGCAGAATGGTTCGATCGGAGGCACCCTGAAACCTCTCTCAATATCGACAATCGATACGTGACTTGGTACAAATCACTCCAACTAGCCCAAGGTCACAACCGTGATGGGATCTATCTGAAAAGTGGCCCGTAGAAACCCACCTTATAACGGAAAAGGGGACCAAATTAGAGAACTGGGTTGGGGAATTCGACAAACTTTTCTTCACCCTATCCTGCCCTGATGAGAGAAAACCGTGCCCTTAGCTAGCTACTATCTGCAGGGGAATGCTCATTTCTGGTGGACCCAAGCTAAGGACAACCTTCCTGAGTCAACCTGGTTTGGGTGGGAGACTTCAAAAAGGCCCTGAGAGACAATATTACCCTCATATCTTAAGAAACAAAAGCTCAGGAATTTATGATGCTA
Organism: Beta vulgaris subsp. vulgaris; assembly: GCF_026745355.1. Taxonomy (NCBI): domain Eukaryota; kingdom Viridiplantae; phylum Streptophyta; class Magnoliopsida; order Caryophyllales; family Amaranthaceae; genus Beta; species Beta vulgaris. The sequence goes on from NC_079208.1 coordinate 37,821,049, forward strand.
GAGCAGGGACCATGTCTGTGGAGGAGTATTACCGGAATTCATTGAACTAATGATTTGCCCCGGAGATTGCCCCTACTGAGGAGGCTAAAGCCTCACGTTTCATCTGGACTTACCCTTGACCTGCAGGTAGACTGGGGGAGATACATTACCTCTCTGACACGTGTTTGGCAAAGCTGCCCACCTTTATGCATCAGGAAGAGGAGGAAGGGGTAAGCTTGGGAGAAACGTAAGATAACCAAACCCGAGGGCCAGAAGTTGAGAAAAAGCAAATGGGAACCAGAACATCAAAACCCTCAAAGGAATTTTGGTAAGGGACCCAATAACAACTCTAATCCCAACAACAACAACCGCAATAACAACACCAATAACCGCAGACCTGAGCGTGTGTATAGGTGTAGAAAGTGCCCTAACAACCATCCTGGTAAGACTGTGAGGTAACAAGGTTGAATGTCGAGAATGCGGAAATGGGACATAGAGCTATGAATGCTATTCGAAAGAACAAAGCTAAACCCCAATGGCCAAAGAAGGGAATTATGGGGACAAGCCCCGAAATGGAACGGAAAGGGAATGGAAACGGGGAAGATTACAAGGGAATTCTAACTATTCCAAGCCGCGACCAACACCAGCAACAGATCTCTAATGGAACAATGCAACAATTCCCAAGATAAGGGCAAAGGGAAGCTGTACATGATGACGGCTAGAGAAGAAGAGGCTCGTAGAGATGTTGTCACGGGTACATTTTCTATCAACTCCACTCCTGTTAAAGTATTATTTGATTCTGGAGCATCATTGTCATTTATTGCCCATGCAACTGTTAGAACTTTAGCATTGGTCGAGTCTGAGTCGATTTCTATGCCTATAGTCATTCCATCTGGGGAGACTGTTAACTCTTAAAAGATTTCTAAAAGTGCCATTAAAGATAGGTGAGGGTTTCTTTCCTTATGATCTGATAGAGTTTAACTTATCGAACCTAGACATTATTCTGGGGATGGATTGGCTTGGGAAGTACATGGCTAAGATAGATTGCGATGCGCAGAAAGTGGAACTAAGGGACCCTTCGGGAAAAGAGTGTCATATAGGAGAATACCTCGAGAACCCGGATTAAGTATCAATGCTTACAACTTAAGAACTATGTAGACAAGGGTTGGCCCCTATTTATGTGTTCAGTGAGAAGAGTTGAGGATGATCCGTTAGGCCTGAAGATGTGCCCATAGTCCAGAGTTCCAGGATGTTTCCTGAAGAAATACCTGGTATGCCTCCAAGGAGAGATGTAGAGTTCACCGTTGACCTAGTACCTGGGACTGGACCCATTTCGAAAGCCCCATATCGAATGGCTCCAGCAGAAATGAATGAGTTAAAGAACCAGTTAGAGGAATGTCACCATGGGGAGCACCCGTCTTGTTTGTGAAAAAGAAGGATGGTAGTATGAGGTTGTGTATAGACTATCGAGAGTTGAACAATGTCACTGTGAAAAACAAGTACCATTACCTAGGATTGATGACTGTGTCGACCAACTTCAGGGTGCGGGATGTTCTCCAAAATGACTTAAGGTCTGGTTACCATCAGTTGAGGATTTTGATCATTATACCTAAGACTGCCTTTCGGACCAGATATGGTCACTATGAGTTTACGGTCATGCCTTTTGGGTTAACCAATGCACCTGCAGTTTTCATGGACCTTATGAATAGAATTTTCCGACCCTACCTCGAAAATTCGTCTGTGTTCATAGACGATATACTGATCTATTCTAAAAATAAGGAGGAACATGAGGTCATTTGAGAGTCATTTTACAGGCACTCAGGGACAACCAACTCTATGCGAAGTTTTCGAAGTGTGAATTTTGGTTGGAAAGGGTGTCATTTTTGGGTCATTTTGTTTCCAAGGAGGGCGTATCAGTAGACCTGCAAGATCAAAGCCGTGAGTGAATGGCCTACCCCAAAGAATGTCACGATATAAGAAGTTTCTTGGGTTTAGCCGGTTACTATAGGAGATTTGTGAAAGACTTCTCCAAAATAGCAAAGCCTATGACCAACTTAGATGAAGAAGGATTGTAGGTTTAACTGGAATGAGGACAGTGAGAAGGCCTTTCAAACGCTCAAAGAGAGTTAACATCACCCCTGTCCTAACCTTGCCTAACGGAATGAGGATATGAGTGTATAGTGATGCGTCCAAAAATGGTTGGGTTGTGTTCAGATGCAAAACGGGAAGGTCATCGCTTATGCGTCCCGACAGTTGAAGCCAAATGAAGTCAATTACCCAACACACGGCCTCAAATTGGCCGCCATAGTATTTGCACTCAAAATCTGGAGACACTACCTTTACGGGGTGACCTGTCGAATCTTCACTGATCACAAAAGCCTTAAATACATCTTCACCCAGAAAGACCTTAACATGAGGCAGCGCAGATGGTTAGAGCTCATCAAGGACTATGACTTAGACATCCAGTACCATGAGGGTAAAGCCAACGTCGTTGTTGTGCGTTAAGTCGCAAGTCTAGCCATAGCCTGAATACATTAGTCGTTGCCGACAAACTTTGTGAGGAATTTTCTAGACTCCAGATAGAAGTTGTTCATGAAAGGGAGGTAGAAAGATGCTGAGGCCCTAACCATGAACCCAATTTCTAGACGAGATAAGAGAGTCAACCTGGGAGTGAAGCTTGAGCGGTCAAAGCAAAGCTTAAGGAGGGCAAAGCAGAGGGGTTTGCATCCATGAGGATGGAAGCATACGATATAAGGGTAGGTGTCGTGCCACAAAAGTGTGAAGAGCTGAAACAGAGATAATGATAGGGTCATAACACGACTTATTCCGTCCACCAGGGGGAGATAAGTTGTATAAGGACCTCAAGAAGATTTTTGGTGGCCTGGATGAAGAGAGCAGTAGCTGAGTTTGTTTCCAAATGCCTAACGTGCCAGAAAGTCAAAAGTGAACACAAGAGACCTCAAGGAAAGATTCAACCTTAGACATTCCGACATGGAAATGGGATCGATATCCATGACTTCGTTGTCGCCTTACCTAGGAGTCGGGAGGCAATAATACCATATGGGTGATTGTGGACCGGCTAACCAAGACAGCAAGGTTTATACCTATGAAAGATACGTGGAGTATGGAAGCCTTAGCCAAGGCTTATGTGAAAAATGTCATTCGATTGCATGGAGTACCCACGAGTATAGTATCCGATAGAGACTCTCGATTCCTTTCGAATTTCTGGAAAAGGTCCGGGAAGCATTTGGTAGTGAACTATTGATGAGTACAACCTTTCACCCAGCTACCGATGGTCAAACCGAAAGAACTATTCAGACCTTAGAGGACATGTTGCGAGCATGTGCCTTAGAATACCAAGGATCATGGGAGACCATTTGACCTCATAGAATTCTCATACAACAGCTACCATGCTAGTATTAAGATGGCCCATTTGAAGCATTTATGGGAGAAAGTGTCGTAGCCCTTTTGTTGAACGACATTAGTGAGACTTGGTGTTAGGACCTAGATGATTCAGGAGACATGGATCAAGTGGAGTCATTCAGAAAAGATTAAGGCTGCACAGGACAGGCAAAAATCCTATGCGGACCAGAAGCGAAGGGATGAAAATTACGAAGTCTGGGGAAAAAGTATTGCTTAAGGTGTCCCCAATGAAAGGAGTGATGCGATTCGGGAAAAAGGGAAGCTAAGCCCTAAGTTCATAGGACCCTATGAGATACTGGCGAGTAGGAAAGTTGCTTATCGCCTGGATTTCCCAACGACTTAAAAGGGTCCATAACGTGTTTCACGTATCCCAACTCCAGAGATACGTACCTGATGCGTCACATGTCCTTGAAACGGAAAACGTTGAAATAGACGAAACCTTGTCCTATGAGGAGAAACCTGTCCAGATCCTAGACCGCAATGTGCGGAGTACGAGGATAAGGACGTCAGAATTGTCAAAGTGTTGTGGAAAATCAAACTACCGAGGAAGCCACATGGAGGCGAAGATGCAATGCGTCTGAAGTACCCTGAGCTTTTCAAGAGGTACGTGAGTTACGGGGACGTAACTTTTCTTTTAGGGGGAAGAATGCGATAGAATTTCGCGCTTCACCCTAAAGTATGTAATTATTTATTTATGTGTATATTATTGCTATCTCTTATCTGTTGTGCGAACGTTAGAAAACGCTTGTGAAATTTGGACTTAGAAGTGCAAAAGATCGTCGTTAAGACGGGCTACCTCAAAGTTTCGGGACGAAACTTCTTTTAAGGGGGAAGCCTGTAATACTCCGTATTTTGGAGTTATTTCGTATTAATTAAAAAATATAAAAAATTAATAAAAGGTATTTTAGTTTATTTACAAAATAATAGGAATAAATTATTGTTAATTCGAGTTGGTTTAGGAAATTTTTGGAGTTTTTAAAAAGATTAAACTAATTTTTTGCTTGACCTAGGGTTACTACCTAGGGAGTATAAAAGGAAAATGAGAAGGAAAAATCAAAAAACAAAAGAAAACCCTAAATTTCTTCTCCCTCTCCCTCAGCCTTTTTTTTCTCTCTCTCCTCTCCCTCTCCCTCAGCCAATTTTCGACCTCCTCTCTCTCTCTCTCAGATTTCTCTCTCTCTCGGATTCTCTCTCTAGCTCTCGCTGATTCTTCCTCTCGCCTCCTCCCTCTCGTCGCCTGTGGTTGTGCGAGTTTAGACGAGGGCTTTGTTTGAGTTGTCGAGAGTTGTGGTGCGAAGAGTTCCGACGAGGGTTGCGAGAGAGTTGTTCGAGGGTCGTGCGAAGTGTGTGTGTGGTTCGAGTGTGCGAAAAAGAGTGCTCGAGGGTGTTGTGCGAAGTCGTGCGAGCGGTTCCGAGTCGTGCGAGTGTGGTGGCGCGACAGATCTGAGTCGCGCGAGTGTGGTTGGGCGACGAAACGAAGGGGGGTGCGAAGGCGTTCGTCGAGGCTGTCTGTGCGAGCGACGAGGGTCGCAGCTGGTGTGGGTGTCCGTGCGCGACGAGCGAAGGAAGCTCGAGTGGTTGCGCGACGGTTTCGGTTTTGTGCGCGGAAGTGGTGCGCGGGTGTGGTGTGGTGTTTCGGTCGCCGGAGTTCTTTTGCCGACGAGTTTTAGCGGTATAATTTATGTACTTAACACCATATCAGTTTTATTAGTTTATTTTATATTTACTGTTTTTCGTAATTACGTAAGTTGTATTGAGTAATTAGTAATTAGTAAGTAAAGTTGTTTATCAATTTATTAGACTGTTTAACTAGTTAAACTATTATTCTGTTTTTAAGTTAAAAATCTGGTTAAGGTTTGTAATGGAATAAGATGGGAGTAGAGAAAGTGTGTTACTATTATTAGTTAAAGTTATTATCTTATTATGCATGACCTGATTTGTGGGACATATACCTTTTGGACATATGACCTAACTTTTGGACATGAAACCTAACTCTTGGACATATGACTTAACTTTTGGACATGAGACCTAATTCTTGGACGTAAGACTGGACTTCTGGACATAAGACGTGGTTGGACTTATGACCTATTTGGTTTGGTAAAATAGTGGACTAATGACATTAACTAAGTTTGGTTGCTCACTAACTTTGACTCTTAAAAGACGTTAAATCCACTAGAATAGAAAAATAACGAAAGTTCTTGAATAAGGTATTAGCTATCATTTAATTCGAATCATTAGATCGTTATGGTCTTAGTACGTAGTAGTTGTTAGTGTTATCAACGACGTAGCACTAAAGCTTTGTATTAACGGTTTAGGTCCCAATTTCATAAGCGGCTCGTTCAATTAAGACAGCGAAAATTCTCCGCTACAAGGTATGCGTACCAGTTTAATTTCAAGTTTTAGTATCATGATTAGGTTGCAATTCATTTTATTGGAACCTAGTAGCATGATAGGGAACATTTGATTGTGATTGTTTGGTTAGACGTTTGTAACGTGAAATCAATATGTTGCATTGAGATGCGAAGTTCTATCGTAGTTAAATATAAGCATTATTAATCTAATCCATAGTGTAACGTGAGTGTTACAAGAGATAAGATTTGAGCATTGTAATTAAGAGAGCATGTAAATAACTCTTTGAGGTTATAAAAAGAATAGATAGTAGTAAAAGAAGATTATGGCAATAACTTGCAGTTGGACTCCCTACAAGTAAAGAACAATGGGGGGAGTGTGGGACTTGTCCTACACTCCTACGCAGGCCTATTGTGACGGCAGTAGTGTCCTTATATTTTGATAACACAAGTAGGCGGAAGGTTCCGTTCGATCTTGGGGGTATGCATACTAAGGTGATGGGTGTGAGACGGAATAAAACCGTATTTGCATTTCACCTAATAGACCAAGTTGTCTATTAAAGATTCAGTAGCCCGTATGATTCTAGTAAGATGACGGTGCCCGTTCGATGCCATATAAAGAAAGACTAAAGGATGTGTATCAAATATCAGACTGTTCATGTGTGCATCATTTATGTTCATATATTTTCAATGGTTCATTATGTACTCAGCATAGCTGATTCTGTGTGTTATTATGTGTTTGTTGACCTATGATGAACCATTGACGCTTCAATGGGGAGCAGACTAGTTGTGCTGGTGCTGCTGCATGATATCAAGCATACGGGCGGTTAGTCTGTAGTTTTGAAGTTAAACATTTGGATTAAGCATTACTGGATTTTATAGACGTTATTAAATGGTTTGAGTTTGAATAAAAGGGGTCATCTATGATTCTCGAGTTGTATTTACATTTTTAATTCCGCTGCAACTTGGTTTTGAGACATTGATTTGAGTTACCGTATTTCTATTTATGCCTTGCGTTCCATCGCGGCGGTAACACTCCCAAAGTCGATGCGACGTAGCATTAGACGTGTATGGATTTTGGGGGTATTACAAAAAAATTAAAATATTCTAAACCATTAGTGCAAATTGACAGGCTTCCACACTCACTCTCATATAAAGTTTCATTGGAATCCCTGGTGATAAGAACAAGTAGCGAATAATGAGAGTAACAAATAGAGATAAGATCAGCCTAAACAAGCGATATTTCATCAGATGAACAAGGATTGGAAGATGTTAATGATTAGGCAATTGAATTTGAATGTAAGATTATGTGGTTTAAGACAATCCAATGCATATGAATGTAGGATGATTCCAGTATGAAGAATGATTTTAGCCAGATAGATATAAGACCACCTAAGAGACCAATGGAGGGGCTTGTAATGGCTTCGACATCACCATTATTCCATAAGGAATTTATGTTTAGCTTTGATTGTTGGATGAAGACCATGAGGGAGTGAGAGATGATGGATTTGGCCCCTAGACCTCATATATTCCAAGACAGGAGCTTCATAGGATCATGTTTGAGATGAGTTTGGATGACAAGAGAATTAGGGTTGGTTGATGACCCATTTCACCTTTTGAGAGGCTAGGAGATTGACTATTACTATAGTCTTACTATCTTCACGATGAGCTATAGAATTTTCTTCTTTTTAGCAAATGAGAACCAAAGATTTACATAGATATAGAACAACCACACTGATCATAAGAATTCATATTTTTATTCGTTCTTAATCACGCTTTAATCCATTTATTTACACTTCATTAGATAGGTATGTGTCTAAAAACTATAAATCTAAATCAGCAGCTCATTTTATGGGTCATGGAGCTCGCGAGGATTATTAAAATTTTACATAAAGCATTGTTAATTATTCAGTCTGTTTTTTTGGTTTGTTATATTAGGTATATGTTATGTTTATATTTCTTTTGGTGGAATGAGGTTTTTGGAGACAAATTCAGTATCCTCCTCTATATGAGAAAATGTTTTAAAAAATTTAAGATTTCGTTTGGTTGTAATGATTAGCAAAAAGAATAAAATTTGTATCCATTATTCAACTTTAAAAATAAAAAGTTACAAACATAAATTTTTTTATTACACCCAATATTTCAAACTTTTGCATCCAGCTCATCTATTTGAGTAATCGTTCACAGGAGATGGTGGAGTTATTTTGGCCCTTGCGGATTGACCAGGCCAACTGCTAAGGAAATGAAAGAATATGGAGGATGAAGTACTCCCTCTAATTTTTATTAGTTTATTTATTTTGAGTCATGACACTATTTATATATATGATTTTGACTATCTCTTCTAATTTATTATTACAAATAGACCTCCAAATAATTCTTACCTTTATGTCTTGGTCTTCCTGAAGTTTCTTCTCATAGATTACATGGATCATTAAGTAAATTTATTATTACATAAATCAGACAAAACTTCAATCATATAAACTAGAAAATTATAATGTCTATATTATTGGATTCGGCTCGAAATATACTTTAAAATAAGACCTATATTTATATACTTATCTTATGATTATATAGAGGTGTACAAAAACAAATTTATTCTTTGGCAAATACTCCCTCTGTTTTTTTTTTTATCTTTCTCACTTGGAATCTTGGCACTATTCATACTTGGAGAGAATCTTCTCAATTTTTTTCAATTTATAAGAGAAAATATAGTCATGTGGGGTCTTGTTTGATTCGTCTCAATTAGTACATTATTAATATTCAATCGTTATAATTTTTACTAATATATAATGAAAGATATTTAAGCTCAAAGAAGTGCATTGGGAGATGTGCACAGGAAAGTGAGAATGATAAAAAAAAAAAGAGGGAGTAGTTGATAAGTCGACTAGACGACTAGAAGTACAAACATAATACATGGTCTTTTCAGTATTTTAAAGGATGAAAATTCAGCAAATGAGAGAGCAAAAAATTGTTAAAGCCATCGAAAAGATGAATCTAGAAAAAAAAAACTCAATGACTTAATGGTATTACTTTATTAGCTCTAGAAATTTCTATTTTCTGACAGAGAAAAAATAATATTTACTATATCTAAAATAATCTTTTTCGTTTTTTTTTTTAAATTAGATAAGTTTGGTTATTAATGGATCCTTCCTCCACTTTCAAGAATAAAGCTAGCTAACATTTATCAAATAATGCGACTTCCTATATGTAATTAAGGAAAATTTGTCAATAAATATCATACTTAAGACACTATTTTGAAATAAATACGTAAGTTGTCTGAAATTTTATATAAATACCAAGTTGACTAATTTTTCTTGGAATCACTACCACTTAACAAAAATTTTCAAAAACTATTCGTTTTGCTCAGTTAGTGGTATACGATTTTGCCCTCCCCCCTTCCTCCACTTTCAAGAATAAAGCTAGCTAACAACCATGCTTGCCACCGTTATCGCCGCCACCACCACCACCCAACCACCCAAAAATCGACCCACCCATAACCAACTACAAAACCATCATCACCTCCACGTACCTACTCAAAAATCATCCTACCCCACCACACTAGCCAACTACGAAACCACCTCCACCCACCAAAAAAATACACCCACCCCACAATACTACCAACAACAAACCATCACCACCTCGTAATGGTGGTTAGGAGAGACAAGGGGTTGCAAGGGTAGTGAGGTTCGTGAGGTTTCGTGGTGGTGGTGGTCGTAGGGGAGACTGATGGAATGTAAAGAAGGTAATTTCACATGTCATTAACGGAGCAAAACTAACGGTTTTGCGAAAATAGAATAAGTGGTAGTGATTCCAAAAGAAATGATAGAAAGCTGGTATTTATATAAAATTTCAAAAAAGTTCCCAAAGTGTGGTATTTATTAACAAATTTTCCTATAATTAATTGTGCAAGTCAAGTTGAGCCTAACATAATCGACAAGAAGAGTTAATAACTAAAGATTGATTTATGCATAAATAAAGAGATTAATTACAGATAATATGAAATCATGTACCTCTACATCTAACCTGTTCGACAAATGTAAAATTTGGCTATAGTAAATCAAATTCTTCACTACTTTACTACTTCATCCATTCCATTTTGATCTACATAATATCCTTTTTGGTTTGTTTTTTTTTAATCTATACGTTGTTACTTTTTCTGTTCCCGATAAAATGTCTCATCTACTTTATTCCCTTTTCCTACCCATGTCATCCACTTTTTAATATTTTAACCGACTTTTTAAATTATCTCTCACTTTTAGTGTCTCTATCCACCTTTTCAATTTCTCTTTCATACTTTTGTACTTTCTCATTAGTTCTCCTCTAATGTGAAACAAGTAAAATAAAAGGAAATGGATGGAGTAGAATACTCCAAAATTATGAGACATCTCAAAATAGATTGCACATCCAATAAAATAATAAAGTGAAAATAAAAAATTACATATACGTTATTTGAAAGATATAATGCTCCAAACATTCACAGTCTTTAGATGATTACTTAATAATTATGAGATTTGTTTACATATTAGGAATAAAATTACATAATTGATCATGTTTAATGGTCTGATAATATACATCCACTATGAAAGAGATGAGTAAAATAAATTAAATATACGAGCAATTAATTCGTGAGCTGTTTGTATAAAGATAAGATATTTTAGGATCGGGCCAATAAAACCATTAAAATAGTTTTAACACATCAGCAATTACTCATGCATCGTACGGGCATAAAAACTAGTAAGTTTTTTTTATAACAAGTTTCAATTTCTCATAGAAAAGAAACGAAGATAATTTAAATTTTTAAAAAAGTTTTCATAAGTTTCCGAATGAATAAGTTATCTTTGGTCAAGTAGAAGTCTCGAAATGAACTTAAATAAGCTGTTCATTAACATCATCGAGTAGAAAGAAGATATTCGAACTTGACTCATTAAGTAAAGGCCTTTAGATTCTTATTCAGGCTTTCTATAACTCAACTTAATTTTGTTTATTTGAACTTATTAGACCTTATCTGAACTTATCAAACCTTATTTTATGAGACCGGTGTATTTTTGTTAAACTAAAATTATAAGTAATTGTGTAACAGCCCGAACTTCCGAGCTGCTAGCTAAACACATTTGAGATACACTAATTACAATTAACGCTTAATAACCTCGAATTATACCCACTTGCAGCGGAAACATAACCTATAAACGATCCTGGACCGGTGGGTCAGGGCCCACAACAATCATCCTCAATAACCAAATAACATATTACATAATACCTTGCTCGACTCCTACAGCAATATAATAATTTATTCACAAATAAGGATATATAATCCTAAATACAACCTCTGAACCATTACATCTAATTATAACCTTGATAACTAATTCTTCTTTTACTTCATTCCGAGCTTCCCACACACGAACCTGCAAGATCACTAACAATGAACTCTACCCCCACCAGGACAGGTTCCAAGAATAAAATCAAGAAAACTGAGTAAACACTGTCCAACCAGAACATCTTTTCAGTGGCTTAAGAACGTATTTATAGATTTAAACTTATCTTATAAATCAATTGTAATCAAGATTTTTACGAGACATTTGCAATCAAGATACATCGAAGTCATAAAGAAGTATATAACTGTAACACCCCCAAAGTCCATACATGTCTAATGCTACGTCGCATCGACTTTGGGAGTGTTACCGCCGCGATGGAACGCAAGGCATAATTAGAAATACGGTAGCTCAAATTCATTGTCTCAAAACCAAATTGCAGCGGAATAGAAAAAGTAAATACAACTCGGGAATCATAGATGACCCTTTTTTATTCAAACTCAAACCATTCAACAACGTTCTATAAAATTCAGTGATACTCAAACCAAATGTTTAACTTCAAAACTACAGACTAGCCCCCGTATGCTTGATATCATGCAGCAGCACCAGCTCACCTAGTCTGCTCCCCATTGAAGTGTCAATGGTTCCTCACAGGTCAACAAACACATAATAACACACAGAATCAGTTATGCTGAGTACGTAATGAACCATTGAAAACATATGAACATAAATGATGCACACATTACAAACTGCTATATGAAACTACGTTATCTCACATCCTTTAATCTTTCATTATTTGACATCGAACGGGCACCGTCATCTTACTAGAATCATACGAGCTACTGAATCCTTAATAGACAACTTGGTCTATTAGATGAAATGCAAATACGATTTTGTTCCGTCTCACACCCATCACCTTAGTATGCATACCCCAAGATCGAACGGAACCTTCCGCCTACTTGAGTTATCAAAATATAAGGACACTACTGTCGTCACAGTAGGCCTGCGTAGGAGTGTAGGACAAGTCCCACACTCCCCCCATTGTTCTATACTTGTAGGGAATCCAACTACAAGTTATTGCCATAATCTTCTTTTACTACTAACTATTCTTTTTATAACCTCAAAGAGTCATTTACATGCTCTCTTAATTACAAAACTCAATCTTATCTCTGGTAACACTCTCGTTACTCTATAGATCAGATTAATAATGCTCATGTTACACTACGATAGAACTTCGCATCTCAATGCAACATGTTTCAATGCAACATACTGATTTCATGTTATAAACGTCTAACCAAACAATCTCAATCAAATGTTCCCTATCATGGTACTAGGTTCCAACAAAATGAACTGCAACCTAATCATGATACTAAACTTGAAAGTAAACTGGTACGCGTACGTACCTTGTAACGGAGAATTTTCGCTGACTTAATTGAACGAGCCGCTTATGAAATTGGGACCTAAACCGTTAATACAAAGCTTTAGTGTTACGTCCTTGATAACACTAACAACAACTACGTACTAAGACCATAACGATCTAACGATTCGAATTAAACGATAGTTAAAACCTTATTCCAGGACTTTTGTTACAATTCTAATCTAGTGGATTTAACGTCTTTTAGAAGTCAAAGTTAGTGAGTACTAAACTTAGTTAGTGTTATTAGTCCACTATTTTACCAAACCAAAAGGGTCATAAGTCCAACATGTTTTTTGTCCAGAAGTTAAGTCATATGTCCAAAAAGTAAGTCATATGTCCAAAAGGTAAGTTCCATGTCCAAAAGTAAGTCATATGTCCCAAAAGTTAGGTTTCATGAAACAGGTCACTCATAAAACGATAATAACTTTAACTAATAATAGAGCACACTTTTCCTACTTTCATCTTATTCCAATTACAAACCTAACCAGAATTTTAACTTAAAAACAGAATAATAACTTAACTAGTTAAACAACCTAATAAATTATTACACAACTTTACTTATTAATTACTAAAATACAACTTAGTAATTATGAAAAACAGTAAATATAAAAATAAACTAATAAACTGATATAACAGGTCAAGTACATAATAGGTTTATACCACTGACTTGCCGGCGTCAAACTCCGGCAATGAAACTCCGGTGGCCTTCGCTCGCCACACAGCAGCGACACACCACTTCGCTCGCTCGCACAACAACGCACACACAAGACACCATGCGACCCTCGTCGCAGCACGGTCTCGCACAACACCCTCGAACGTCCTTCGCACAATCCTCGCACGACCCTCGAACCTCTTCGCGCAACACTCGCACGAACCACGACACTCTTCGCACAAAAACTCTCGAACCACTCGAGAACTCGCACCCCTCGAGAACTTGTATACACGGACCACGCACACAGCCCTCGAACCACTTACCCAAAACCTCGACGGAACTCCGTCTCGCACCACCACCACTCACGCACAAAACGCGGCGGGAGGGAGGAGGCGAGAGGAATAGCAGCGAAAGATTGAGGGAGAATCCGAGGGAGAGAGAGAAAAAAATCTGAGAGAGAAGGAGAGAGAGAGAAATCGGCTGTGGAGAGAGAGAGAAAGGAAAAGTCGGCTGGGAAAGGGAGAAGAAGGGTTTAGGGTTTTCTGATTTCCCTCTCCTTTTCCTTTTTATACTCCCCTTCAACCCTAGGTTAAGTAAAAAAATCCGTTTAACCTTTTTAAAACTCCGAAGATTTCCCAAACCTACTCGTATTATCAATAATTTACTCCTATTATTTTGTAAATAATCTAAAATACCTTTTTATTAATTCTTTATATTTTCTTAATTAATACTAAATAACTCCCAAAAAATACGGAGTATTACAGGCTTCCCCCCTTAAAAGAAGTTTCGTCCCGAAACTTTGAGGTAGCCCGTCTTAACGACGATCTTTTGCACTTCTAAGTCCCAAATTTCACAAGCGTTTTTCTAACGTTCGCACAACAGATAAGCAGAATAAGCAGTAATTACACATATCTAACATAATTAACATACTTTAGGGTGAAAGCGCGAAATTCTATCGCATTCTTCCCCCCTTAAAAGAAAAGTTACGTCCCCGTAACTCATGTACCTCTTGGAAAAGCTCAGGGTACTTCAGACGCATTGCATCTTCGGCTTCCCATGTGGCTTCCTCGGTAGTTTGATTTCTCCACAACAATTTAACAATTTTGACGTACTTATTCCTCGTACTCCGCACTTTGCGGTCTAGGATCTGGACAGGTTTCTCCTCATAGGACAAAGATTCGTCTATCTCGACGTTTTCATGTTCAAGGACATGTGACGCATCAGGTACGTATCTTCGGAGTTGGGATACGTGAAACACGTTATGGACCATTTCTAAGTCGTTTGGCAAATCCAGGCGATAAGCAACTTTCCCTACCCTCGCCAGTATCTCATAGGGTCCTATGAACTTAGGGCTTAGCTTCCCCTTTTTCTTGAATCGCATCACTCCTTTCATTGGGGACACTACCTTAAGCAATACTTTTTCCCCAACTTCGTAGTTTTCATCCCTTCGTTTCTGGTCCGCATAGGATTTCTGCCTGTCCTGTGCAGCCTTAATCTTTTCTTGAATGACTCGCACTTTATCCACTGTCTCCTGAATCATCTCAGGTCCTAACACCACAGTCTCACTGATGTCGTTCCAACACAAAGAGCTACGACACTTTCTCCCATACAATGCTTCAAATGGTGCCATCTTAATACTAGCATGGTAGCTGTTGTTGTATGAGAATTCTATGAGGTCCAAATGGTCTTCCCATGATCCTTGGTATTCTAAGGCACATGCTCGCAACATGTCCTCTAAGGTCTGAATAGTTCTTTCGGTTTGACCATCGGTAGCTAGGTGGAAGGCTGTACTCATCAATAGCTCACTACCAAATGCTTCCTGGACCTTTTTCCAGAAATTCGACAGGAATCGAGAATCTCGATCTGATACTATACTTGTGGATACTCCATGTAATCGAATGACATTTTTCACATAAGCCTTGGCTAAGGCTTCCATACTCCACGTATCCTTCATAGGTATGAACCTTGCTGTCTTGGTTAATCTGTCCACTATCACCCAAATGGTATTATTGCCTCCCCGACTCCTAGGTAAGGCGACAACGAAGTCCATGGATATCGAATCCCATTTCCATGTCGGAATGTCTAAGGGTTGAATCTTTCCTTGAGGTCTCTTGTGTTCACTTTTGACTTTCTGGCACGTTAGGCATTTGGAAACAAACTCAGCTACTGCTCTCTTCATACCAGGCCACCAAAACATCTTCTTGAGGTCCTTATACAACTTATCTTCCCCTGGGTGGACGGAATACGTCGTGTTATGACCCTCACTCATTATCTTCTGTTTCAGCTCTTCACACTTTTGTGGCACGCACCACCTACCCTTATATCGTATGCTTCCATCCTCATGGATCGCAAACCCCTCTGCTTTGCCCTCCTTAAGCTTTGCTTTGACTCGCTCAAGCTTCACATCCCGAGGTTGACTCACTCTTATCTCATATAGGAAGTTGGGTTCGATGGTTAGGGCACTCAGCAATCTTTCTACCTCCCCTTCATGAACAACTTCTATCTGAAGTCTAGAAAATTCCTCACACAGTTTTTCGGCAACGACTAACGTATTCAGGCTATGGCTAGACTTGCGACTTAACGCATCAGCAACAACGTTGGCTTTACCCTCATGGTACTAGATGTCTAAGTCATAGTCCTTGATGAGCTCTAACCATCTGCGTTGTCTCATGTTCTGGTCTTTCTGGGTCAGTGAAGATACGACAGGTTACCCCGTAGAGGTAGTGTCTCCAGATTTTGAGGGCAAATACTATGGCGGCCAATTCTAGGTCATGTGTTGGGTAATTGACTTCGTATGGTTTTAACTGTCGAGACGCATAAGCTATGACCTTCCCGTTTTGCATCAGAACACAACCCAACCCATTTTTGGACGCATCACTATACACATCATATCCCTCGCTCCGTTAGGCAAGGTTAGGACAGGGGCTGATGTTAACCTCTCATTGAGCATTTGATAGGCCTTCTCACTGTCCTCGTTCCAGGTAAACCTACAATCCTTCTTCATCAAGTTGGTCATAGGCTTTGCTATTTTGGAGAAGTCTTTCACAAATCTCCTATAGTAGCCGGCTAAACCCAAGAAACTTCTTATATCCATGACATTCTTTGCGGTAGGCCATTCACTCACGGCTTTGATCTTCGCAGGATCTACTGATACACCCTCCTTAGAGATAAAATGACCCAAAAATGACACCTTTTCCAACCACAAGTCACATTTCGAAAACTTTGCATAGAGTTGGTTGTCCCTGAGTGCCTGTAAAATGACTCTCAAGTGATCCTCATGTTCCTCCTTGTTCTTAGAATAGATCAGGATATCGTCTATGAATACCACGACGAATTTGTCGAGGTAGGGTCGGAAAATTTTATTCATAAGGTCCATGAAAACTGCAGATGCATTGGATAACCCAAAAGGCATTACCGTAAACTCATAGTGGCCATATCTGGTCCGAAAGGCAGTCTTAGGTATATCATGATCAACAATCCTCAACTGATGGTAACTAGACCTTAAGTCTATTTTTGAGAACATCCCCGCACCCTGAAGTTGGTCGAACAAGTCATCGATCCTAGGTAATGGGTACTTGTTTTTCACAGTGACATTGTTCAACTCCCGGTAGTCTATATATAATCTTAAGCTACCATCCTTCTTTTTCACAAACAAGACGGGTGCTCCCCATGGCGACATGCTAGGTCTAATATACCCTTTGTCTAGTAGTTCTTCTAACTGGTTCTTCAACTCATTCATTTCTGCCGGAGCCATTCGATATGGGGCTTTCGAAATGGGTCCAGTCCCAGGTACTAGGTCAATGGTGAACTCTACGTCTCTCCTTGGAGGCATACCAGGTATTTCCTCAGGAAAGACATCCTGGAACTCTCGAACTATGGGCACATCTTCAGGCCTCAACGTATCATCCTCAACTCTTCTCACTGAACACATAAATAGGGGCCAACCCTTGTCTACATAGTTCTTAAGTTGTAAAGCATTGATCACTCTAATCTCGGGTTCTCGAGGTATTCTCCTATATGACACTCTTTTTCCCGAAGGGTCCCTTAATTCCACTTTCTACGCATCGCAATCTATCTTAGCCATGTACTTCCCAAGCCAATCCATCCCCAGAATGATATCTAGGTTCGATAAGTTAAACTCTATCAGATCAGAGGGAATGTAACCCTCACCTATCTTTAATGGCACTTTTAGAAATCTTTTAGAACAGTTAACAATCTCCCCAGATGGAATGACTATAGGCATAGAAATCGACTCAGACTCGACCAATGCTAAAGTTCTAACAGTTGCATGGGCAATAAATGACAAGGATGCTCCAGAATCAAATGATACTTTAACAGGAGTGGAGTTGATAGAAAATGTACCCGTGACAACATCTCTACGAGGATGGTTGTTGGTCGCGGGCTTGGAATAGTTAGAATTCCCATTGTAATACTTCCCCCGTTTCCATTCCCGTTTCCATTCCCATTTCGGGGCTTGTCCCCATAGTTCCCCTTCTTTTGGCCATTGGGGTTCAGTTTGTTCTTCGAATAGCATTCGTAGGCTCTATGTCCCATCTTCCCGCATTCTCGACATTCAACCTTATTACCCTCACAGTCTTTACCAGGATGGTTGTTAGGGCACTTTCTACACCGATATACACGCTCAGGTCTGCGGTTGGTGTTGTTATTGCGGTTGTTGTTGTTGGGATTAGGGTTATTATTGGGTCCCTTACCAAAATTCCTTTGAGGGTTTTGATTGTTCTGGTTCCCATTATGCTTTTTCTCGAACTTCTGGCCCTCAGGGTTTGGGTTATCCTTACGTTTCTCGCCAAGCTTACCCCCTTCCTCCCTCTTCCTGATAGCATAAAGGTGGGCAGCTTTGCCAAACACATGGTCTAGAGAGGTGAATGTATCTCCCCCCAGTCTACCCTGCAGGTCAAGGGTAAGTCCTTAACTTGAAACGTGAGGCTTTAGCCTCCTCAGTAGGGGCAATCTCCGGGGCAAACCTCATTAGTTCAATGAATTTTCGGTAATACTCCTCCACAGACATGGTCCCTTGTTCCAGCATCATAAACTCCTGGGCTTTCTGTTTCTTAAGATATGGAGGGTAGTATTTGTCTCTTAGGGCCTTTTTGAAGGTCTCCCACCCGAAACCAGGTTGAGTCAGAAGGTTGTCCTTAGCTTGGGTCCACCAGAAATGGGCATCCCTCTGCAGATAGTAGCTAGCTAAGGGCACGGTTTTCTCATCAGGGCAGGATATGGTGAAGAAAAGTTTATCGAATTCCCCAACCCAGTTCTCCAACTCTTCAGGTCCCCCTTTTCCATTTAGTACAGGTGGGTTTCTACGGGCCACTTTTTCAGATAGATCCCCATCCCGGTTGTGACCTTGGGGTAAGTTGGCAGTGATTTGTACCAGGTCACGTATCGATTGCTCGATATTGTGAGAGGTTTCAGGGGTGCCTCCCGATCGAACCATTTTGCGCTGAAATTAACATAGTAGCTATTTCAGTGACTTACACATAATTTTTGTTTTAACTCATTCAACGAATACACATTTCACATATAAACATATATTGCGAACACTTTTAAGTCTGTACTGACTTGCATTACAATCATTCAAAATAAGATGCCACAATTAACAATAGAAGATAACACTATGTACTATTATTGAAAATGGGAATGTAATGTTTGTAAAGACATACCATATATATATATATATATATATATATATATATATATAATTATATATATATATATATATATATATATAAATCAAGTAATGCTACTCCCTAATCGGCATGCAAGCCTTATTATCACTAACATGAACAAATGAATAAAAACGACCAGAATAAAACAAAAGTCCTAATCCTACATATATGATCAAAAGAACTATGAACTAAGGCGGCGAGCTTCATCCTCTGATTCAGAATCCTCTATCCCCTCATTAATATCGATCTCTTCTGCATCAGGCTCGTCGTCCTCAAAGAGTATATCCTCCAGTAGGGGTCCTTGGTCTTCCTCGGGGTCTTCTTCCTCGATGGGATCCTCCTCCTCAATGGGATCCTCCTCCTCAATAGGATCCTCTTCCTGAACAGGATTCTCTTCCTCAACAGGGTCTTCATTCTCAGCAGGGTCTTCTTCCTCAACTGGTATATCCTCTAGTGGGGGTGGCTCGTCATCATCATCCCCCCCATCTAACCCTGGTGCAGGCTGAACCCCGTCCAACACTATAATGAAGGTCCTATTGTTTCTCTCATCGTCCGAGACATAAGTGACTGTCCTAAGATTTTGAAAGTCATCGCCTATTAACTCGTCCTCAAATGGTTGGTATCTTGGCCTCTTTGCCACAGGTGCCGATGGTGGTTCAGGTATGACCCCTGGATTCTCAGAACTCCCATCTACGGTCCTATTGCCCGAACTTTCCCCTTGAGATGAAGTAGAAGGGTGTTGACCTCTCGTTTCACGAACCCTCCACTCATTCTCGCAGTATTTAAGGTCAGTGAGGAAGTGTTTTTCAGAAGGAAGGTTTTGGTATCCGTAGGTATGCTTATTCCCATTGAAATACCCCTCTATAGTCCACATATCTCCATACCTACGATGAACGAATGTATATGGCTCTGTGTCTGGAACATATTGAAGCATGAAGTGTATCCTAGAGCCCTTAGATCGTAACCACTGCTCCCCTTGCATAATTCTATAATCCATAGCAAACTTCATCTTAAAGAACCAAACATCCCAGTCCTCCCCTACTTGTTTCATCAAATAGTCTCTACAACTATGTCGTGAACCATCTGCGAAAATAACAAAAAAAAAAAAGTCTAAGTTTTTGTATATAATAGGGTTCAAAACATAAGTTATAGATATACATGTTTAGGAGGTAAAATACTCATTTTAACTTTGAAATCCACAAGTGAGATCAAAATCATTTCGATCAATAAAATAGTTTTATACTAAAATAAGTTTTGAGTCTAACATCAATTTAGACTTATCCTTGTACACTCTCTTAATCTAGTCACATTTGAAGATTTCGAGAATCTTTCACATTTTCAATTACACAAAGAGCACATATAAGTTCAAGATACGAACAGAATTGCAATGAAATCATTCCTATGACTTAATGCACATGACATGATCTATATGCTCCTATCCCATACTACCCGTTTTGAAATCGTTTTAAAACGTCTTTGAAAATAGGAGCTTCTGGCTCTGAATCCAGTTTTGTAACACCCCCAAAGTCCATACACGTCTAATGCTACGTCGCATCGACTTTGGGAGTGTTACCGCCGCGATGGAACGCAAGGCATAATTAGAAATACGGTAACTCAAATTCATTGTCTCAAAACCAAATTGCAGTGGAATAGAAAAAGTAAATACAACTCGGGAATTATAGATGACCCCTTTTTATTCAAACTCAAACCATTCAACAACGTTCTATAAAATTCAGTGATACTCAAACCAAATGTTTAACTTCAAAACTACAGACTAGCCCTCGTATGCTTGATATCATGCAGCAGCACCAGCTCACCTAGTCAGCTGAAACAGAAGATAATGAGTGAGGGTCATAACACGACGTATTCCGTCCACCCAGGGGGAGATAAGTTGTATAAGGACCTCAAGAAGATGTTTTGGTGGCCTGGTATGAAGAGAGCAGTAGCTGAGTTTGTTTCCAAATGCCTAACGTGCCAGAAAGTCAAAAGTGAACACAAGAGACCTCAAGGAAAGATTCAACCCTTAGACATTCCGACATGGAAATGGGATTCGATATCCATGGACTTCGTTGTCGCCTTACCTAGGAGTCGGGGAGGCAATAATATCATTTGGGTGATAGTGGACAGACTAACCAAGACAACAAGGTTCATACCTATGAAGATACGTGGAGTATGGAAGCCTTAGCCAAGGCTTATGTGAAAAATGTCATTCGATTGCATGGAGTACCCACAAGTATAGTATCAGATCGAGATTCTCGATTCCTGTCGAATTTCTGGAAAAAGGTCCAGGAAGCATTTGGTAGTGAGCTATTAATGAGTACAGCCTTCCACCCGGCCACCGATGGTCAAACCGAAAGAACTATTCAGACCTTAGAGGACATGTTGCCAGCATGTGCCTTTGAATACCAAGGATCATGGGAAGACCATCTGGACCTCATAGAATTCTCATACAACAACAGCTACCATGCTAGTATCAAGATGGCACCATTTGAAGCATTGTATGGGAGAAAGTGTCGTATCCCTTTGTGTTGGAACGACATCAGTGAGCTGTGGTGTTAGGACCTGAGATGATTCAGGAGACAGTGGATCAAGTGCGAGTCATTCAAGAAAAGATTAAGGCTGCACAGGACAGGCAGAAATCCTATGCGGACCAGAAACGAAGGGATGAAAACTACGAAGTTAGGGAAAAAGTATTGCTTAAGGTGTCCCCAATGAAAGGAGTGATGCGATTTGGGAAAAAGGGGAAGCTAAGCCCTAAGTTCATAGGACCCTATGAGATACTGGCGAGGGTAGGGAAAGTTGCTTATCGCCTGGATTTGCCAAACGACTTAGAAAGGGTCCATAATGTGTTTCACGTATCCCAACTCCGGAGATACGTACCTGATGCGTCACATGTCCTTGAACCTGAAAACGTCAAGATAGACGAAACTTTGTCCTATGAGGAGAAACCTGTCCAGATCCTAGACCGCAAAGTGCGGAGTACGAGGAATAAGGACGTCAAAATTGTCAAAGTGTTGTGGAGAAATCAAACTACCGAGGAAGCCACATGGGAAGCCGAAGATGCAATGCGTCTGAAGTAACCTGAGCTTTTCCAAGAGGTACGTGAGTTACGGGGACGTAAATTTTCTTTTAAGGGGGGAAGAATGCGATAGTTGTAACACCCCCAAAGTCCATACACGTCTAATGCTACGTCGCATCGACTTTGGGAGTGTTACCGTCGCGATGGAACGCAAGGCATAATTAGAAATACGGTAACTCAAATTCATTGTCTCAAAACCAAATTGCAGTGGAATAGAAAAAGTAAATACAACTCGGGAATCATAGATGACCCCTTTTTATTCAAACTCAAACCATTCAACAACGTTCTATAAAATTCAGTGATACTCAAACCAAATGTTTAACTTCAAAACTACATACTAGCCCCCGTATGCTTGATATCATGCAGCAGCACCATCTCACCTAGTCTGCTCCTCATTGAAGTGTCAATGGTTCATCACAGGTCAACAAACATATAATAACATACAGAATCAGCTATGCTGAGTATGTAATGAACCATTGAAAACATTTGAACATAAATGATGCACACATTACAAACTGCTATATGAAACTATGTTATCTCACATCCTTTAATCTTTCATTATTTGGCATCGAACGGGCACCGTCATCTTACTAGAATCATACGGGCTACTAAATCCTAAATAGACAACTTGGTCTATTAGATGAAATGCAAATACGGTTTTGTTCCGTCTCACACCCATCACCTTAGTATGCATACCCCCAAGAT
This sequence comes from Beta vulgaris subsp. vulgaris, assembly GCF_026745355.1. NCBI lineage: Eukaryota > Viridiplantae > Streptophyta > Magnoliopsida > Caryophyllales > Amaranthaceae > Beta > Beta vulgaris. The sequence goes on from NC_079208.1 coordinate 37,843,648, forward strand.
CGAACGGAACTTTCCGCCTACTTGAGTTATCAAATATAAGGACACTACTGTCGTCACAGTAGGCCTGCGTAGGAGTGTAGGACAAGTCTCACACTCCCCCCATTGTTCTATACTTGTAGGGAATCCAACTACAAGTTATTGCCATAATCTTCTTTTACTACTAACTATTCTTTTATAACCTCAAAGAGTCATTTACATGCTCTCTTAATTACAAAACTCAATCTTATCTCTGGTAACACTCTCGTTACTCTATAGATCAGATTCATAATGCTCATGTTACACTACGATAGAACTTCGCATCTCAATGCAACATGTTTCAATGTAACATACTGATTTCACGTTATAAATGTCTAACCAAACAATCTCAATCAAATGTTCCCTATCATGGTACTAGGTTCCAATTAAATGAAGTGCAACCTAATCATGATACTAAACTTAAAAGTAAACTGGTACGCGTACGTACCTTGTAACGGAGAATTTTCGCTGACTTAATTAAACGACCCGCTTATGAAATTGGGACCTAAACCGTTAATACAAAGCTTTAGTGTTACGTCCTTGATAACACTAACAACAACTACGTACTAAGACCATAACGATCTAACGATTCGAATTAAACGATAGTTAAAACCTTATTCCCGAACTTTCGTTACAATTCTAATCTAGTGGATTTAACGTCTTTTAGAAGTCAAAGTTAGTGAGTACTAAACTTAGTTAGTGTTATTAGTCCACTATTTTCCCAAACCAAAAGGGTCATAAGTCCAACATGTCTTATGTCCAGAAGTTAAGTCATATGTCCAAAAAGTAAGTCATATGTCCAAAAGGTAAGTTCCATGTCCAAAAGGTAAGTTCCATGTCCAAAAGTAAGTCATATGTCCCAAAAGTTAGGTTTCATGAAACAGGTCACTCATAAAACGATAATAACTTTAACTAATAATAGAGCACACTTTTCCTACTTTCATCTTATTCCAATTACAAACCTAACTAGAATTTTAACTTAAAAACAGAATAATAACTTAACTAGTTAAACAACCTAATAAATTATTACACAACTTTACTTATTAATTACTATTTACTAATTACTAAAATACAACTTAGTAATTATGAAAAACAGTAAATATAAAAATAAACTAATAAACTGATATAATAGGTCAAGTACATAATAGGTTTATACCAATGACTCGCCGGCGTCAAACTCTGGCAATGAAACTCCGGTGGCCTTCGCTCGCCACACAGCCACACTCCAGACCCTCTTCGGTTCGCAGGCGCACACAGCAGCGACGCACCACTTCGCTCGCTCGCATAACACCGCACACACACGACACCACGCGACCCTCGTCGCAGCACGGTCTCGCACAACACTCTCGAACATCCTTCGCACAACCCTCGCACGACCCTCGAACCTCTTCGCGCAACACTCGCACGAACCACGACACTCTTCGCACAAAAACTCTCGAACCACTCGAGAACTCGCACCCCTCGAGAACTTGTATACACGGACCACGCACACAGCCCTCGAACCACTAACCCAAAACTTTGACGGAACTCCGTCTCGCACCACCACCACTCACGCACAAAATGCGACGGGAGGGAGGAGGCGAGAGGAATAGCAGCGAAAGATTGAGGGAGAATCCGAGGGAGAGAGAGATCCGAGATAGAGAGAGAGAAAAATCTGAGAGAGAAGGAGAGAGAGAGAAAAATCTGAGAGAGAAGGAGAGAGAGAGAAATCGGTTGAGGAGAGAGAGAGAAAGGAAAAGTCGGCTGGGAAAGGGAGAAGAAGGGTTTAGGGTTTTCTGATTTCCCTCTCCTTTTCCTTTTTATACTCCCCTTCAACCCTAGGTTAAGTAAAAGAATCCGTTTAACCTTTTTAAAACTCCGAAGATTCCCAAACCTACTCGTATTATCAATAATTTACTCCTATTATTTTGTTAATTATCTAAAATACCTTTTTATTAATTCTTTATATTTTCTTAATTAATACTAAATAACTCCCAAAAATACGGAGTATTACAATAACAAATATTTGAACATAGTTTGTAATGCTACTTCCATAGAACTAATACAATCTTTCGAAGTTAACTCTAACATACTTTATGTCAATAAATCCCTCCCACTTCTATGGATCATACACCAAAAATATTTAATCCATCTGATCTAAAAACCTTTAATCCATATGCATATCATAGTTAACTCCTGCATAAATCCCTAACAAGCTCCTTAGTAATCACTTCCAAAATCGGCGCATGAACTCTATAACTTGGGTGAGTAAAATATTATTTCAGAAATCAAAGTTTGAAATATCTTTTCACGAAACCATTCGAATACTCAAATACATATTCTATTTTTCTTTCAATATCATACTGGAGAAGAGAACACGAATAGAGTTGCCTTACAGGCGAATTCTCTAAGCTTTTTACAAGGGACGTCTCCCTCTTCCATTTTGTACTGCTTGCAAGACTTTTAGGTCATGAACCCACATAACGGAGCAATACCCGCTCCAGAGCAATACCTGCTCTAACACATAATGAGCAATACTCGCTCTACGAATGTTGTTCGTCACTGCTTTAGCAGCTTCTTCCCCTCATAATAACATAATCATAATTTCATATTTTCGAAAATTTAGATCATAAGTCTCAAATTTTCATAACATAATCACTTTCGGGTATTAAGTATACCCAAATTAAATTACTTGCATAATATAATCGAGTTTCTATTAACTTGGTATAAATCAGCCCTTTATAAAAATTCTTCGGCTAAATCCCTTTCAAACACGGACTTTAAAGAAACTATATTTCAATCCCATAAAAGATTCTCCAAAACAAAACATTGTTTACCAAAAGATCATAACCCAATTTAGAGTTTCTATTCTATATAACCTTTATATCTAAAACACAAATGCTCTTTACAAAGAATAACCTTTCCATTTAATCCTATTTAGCAACCCATCAAACTTATAACCATCTCCAACATATATTTCCTATCTTACAAAATCCATTTTCAAGGATTCGGAATTTTTTAAAAACTACATCTGAATAATATGATATATCCTTTAGTCTGAAGTTCTCTTCCTCCCCAAAACACATTCAGAAAACTTACTTATAACTTTACAATTTCATATTAAATCTAATATCCCAAATGATTTATTGTTGGCTCCAATAATACCGTAAATTCCCAGTGTATACCAAAATAGTTTCTTCCAGAGAATATCTAAAGGTGCTTTTAGAGAATATAATTTAATCATAATCTGGATGTCTTTTCCTCACAAACATATAACACAATAATTAATTTATGAACTTAGAGAAACCGAAGGATAAAATCCTCAAAATTTATATCGGAAACTCCTTCCTTTTGAAGACTCATATTACAGTCATAATGATTCACATCACAAGCATCTATCTATTATTTACATCCACAATATAAATTCATAACTTGTCTAGTGGATATAACGATTATACTTGATAATTATGTCTAAACACTCCCACTTATGAACTCATTTATATACAACCGAAATTTGCAAATAGAAACCTATTATACAATCACCCAACATCCCATTTAATACTCTTAAGTCTCATAAATAATTAAGTTTAGTACAACGAATGGTAGTACTTAGATAGTGTAAGTTTACATCAGGTCGTTCAAAATCATAATTCATAAACTTATCATACTTTGCAGTAGAAGGTTTAATATAATAATATCAGCTTTGAACAATACACTAATTGCTTATCAAATACTCTATTTATAAATACAGTAAGCTTATGAAACATCTCAATTATTGTAGCTTAAAACTTCCGAAAAGAACATTATAAATTAACGCTGAAAACTAATGTTTTTCAGAGAACTCTCATGATCATACAAAAATACCAATTTCCAATCAAAAGTGGATGGACAATGTGTACCTCTACGCATCTTTGCATAACACTCGACTCCATAACAATCTTCGAGAGTCTGATATCTCCTTATTCATAATCAATCTCCAATAATCACCACACAACAATAATAACAATAATTAACATTCATCTCTATTATAATTCAGATTAATTAATTTACCTGTTCATACCTTCTAAACTCTTTTATAAAGGAACTATAACTCTTCAATACAAACTATTTCACCTTCCAATTCATATTTTTCTATCTCATATGATAATTCTACTTCAAGATAATCCAATTAGCTTCTCCTTAGTGTTACCATCATATTTCTTAACATCACATACCTTTCCTAAAATTCAGATTTAGAATCAAGGTCTTATTTCAACTCAACAACTTCCTTAGAAATACAAGCAGATTTCGTAAATTGTTTCTTAAAACTAACATAGGTATGGAGGTTACATAAACTGATATGATTCTTTAAAACAATAATGAGTTTGTGAAACTTATTCATGATTTCAATAAACTCTTATATAACACTTATTAGCCTTAACAAAAGTTTCAATCTAATAATTGAGCAAAAGTTTCAATCTTTAATAACAACAACCCAAATAATACCAATTTAAATCTCATAATCTGATTTTTTCCAACTCAATAACAAATTCAACTATACTTATAAAAATCAAAACTATTATAAATATATAAATCAGATTACTATTGATGAATAAGAGTTAAAACTAAATTTCAAAATTTATACCTTGCCAAAGGAATTCAAAACCGATTAAAAGCCTAACAACAACAGCAATACCGACGCCCAGCAGCAGGACGACACCAGAGTGCCGACCGAACCCCGCCGGTGTCGGAACACCAATCGAACATCAACAACAGCAACATAAAAGCAGAGGAGAGAGAAAAACAACAGAGGAGCAGCAATAATCAACAACATAATAGAGGAGAGAGAAAATCCGCAACAACAGTAGTGGCAGCAGTAGCGCGACGACGACGGCAACAAGTCCGACAGTCATTCGTCGGTGGGTATCGGGCAGGGCCCGCGAGAGAAAGAGAGAGATTGGAGATTTTTTTGTGGTTTTTGAGTGAAGAATGAAGCTAGGGTTTTTATTTGCCAAAGAATGTATGAGAAGTTGACAGCAAATGTGATTTGTGGCTACTTCTTATTAAGCCACGAAATAACAAATGGGTTTTCTTTTTATTTTTCTTTTTTAAACTTAAAATCATTTACTAAATACCTCAATTTGATAAAATCCACACCATCATAATTGTATTTAAAATAATAATTCTTAATAATCTTTGTTTAATATAAAGTTTAATTAAACTAATAAACATAATTACTTAATTTAAACATGCTTAAAAATATGGGTTGTTACAAATTGTACTTATTAGATCTTGTGTGAACTTATTTAAACTTATCTCAACTTATTTTTCTAATATAGACTGAAAGTAAGGTGAACAGAACACAAGAAATGATAAATATCTAAGTCGTAGGTTGATGCATCTAACAAACTTTGTGTACATAACAAATAGTGCATGTGTATATAACAAATGGTGTTTGTGTTTTTTTCCCTTTATTTCACTACTTTACATACAACACAAACACTATTTGGTTACACACAAACACAATTTGTTATATACACAAACATACCCCTACAAACCATTCATGCGAATTGATTATTATGCCTCTATGGTTCGAACTATTGTGATGCTAGAGGAATCATACCGCAAGACATAGAGGGGGAGGTCATAAGCATCTATGCCGTAAAATCACTTTTCGGCAGAATGAAAAAGACATATATGGTAGAATCGTAAGCATAGAATACGACCCTAATCAAAATGTGGTTAGATCCTCTAGAGTTCTAAAATAACTCTACAAGGTAGAGTTTGAGAAATATCAACCATTAAGTAAAAGGGAATGGCTCATATATTATGTTTCCGTAATTCCCCTATTTTTCTCATCAAAATTCACCCCCTAATTTCTCATTCCTACCAATATGAGCCATTGATATTAAAATGTATGGTTCAGATCAACTCTACCTTGTAGAGTTCTATTACAACTCTAGAGGATCCGACTCCAATCAAAATCGGGGATGAATCGAAAAAGAATATATATTTTATCTCCTATTTTTTTATCAAAGGATCCGAAAAAAACGGGTTCGGATCTCCAAAAATGAATTGAATTGATTATTTTAATGGATAGATCCGGTCTCAGTATCCATTTTGATAGTCCTTTTGTGGCTTCGATGGCAGCTAGGTCGAAGCATTATTGCTTTAAGAGAAGCTCCTATTGAAGTTTACCATAAGTCTCTAGGCACCTATTACGAGATTTATGCGCATTGTTATAAACACAAATTTTCTTAGATATATATATTGGTTAAATGTTTAACTAAACTTGTTCTAGAATTGTTTTAGAAAAATATGCTTATTTTGCTCCCCTAACAGAGTGTGAATTTCCGTTGATGTATAGTGACTTAGTGAGCAGGTGTGGTGAGTAGTAAGACGCTGTCTTTTTGGACTTATTTTCAGTCCAGTTTAGTTTAGTTTATCTTTGCAATTCAGTTTCTCTCTATTTAATTCGGTTCAGTTAATTTCAGTTTAGTTTAGTAAATTTTAATTTAATTCAATAAATTTCAGTTCAATTAAATTAACTTCAATTCAATTTTTTTCGATTCAAAAGAAAGGGATCTAACTTAGTGAATACTTTTAGAGTCCTTTACCATTCTAGAGTATGTATACTAAAAAATATTTTTTTTATTAGTACTTTCCTTGTTGGTTTCTCATCAACTTCCTCATCTCAATTATTATCAATCTCATATTATCTACTGGCATTTCTCGTCCCCCTAAAAAACATAAGGAATTTATGAAAGCATGTCAGGTGGACATGTGGTGGTTGTTTCAATGTGATTATGATTCCTATAGGCTATAAAAGATTTTTAAAAATAAAAACCAAAGACTTTAACGTCTACTACTAATAAGTAATAATGTAACAAATCTTAGTTTAGAAAATAGTTGTTAGATTAGTCATATGGTATACTTTCGAAATAATAATTTTTTGTAATAATATTTTCAAAAACAAAAGTTGTACATCAATAATAAGCATAAAAATCAAATTATTGAAAATTACAACAAATAGAATAGATTATATTAAAAGTTGGAGATATATTAAGTTATATTCTAATTGAATAAACATTGACACCGTATATTAACTCACAAAATATGTTTGAATTACCTTGGGAGTTAGAGACGTGTTCATGTTTATTTAAAACATATGGCGTCCTATATATTGGAAATTTGTTTAGTTATTCTTGAATTATATTCTAAATTACATTAGGAGTTGGAGATTGTTGAGATATATTATGAATTTAATCTTTCCTCTTTGATTAATATCTCTACTGGGATCGATCGAATTTATATGAATTAAAAATTGATACCATATATATGTCCTATCTAACACATTACTTCCTCTATTCTATATTTAATTGTTATATACTCCTTCCGTTTCCTAAATATCTTCCTTACCGTTTCTACAGATACCAATGTGAATCAATTTATGTGGGGTGTGGGGCGGGTAAAGTTGGAGAGATAAGGGGGTTAAGATAAATCTATACAAATATATTAAAAGGCGTGCGAAAACAAGAAACTGTGCCACGTGGCGCTCTCTCTATGGAGTTTTAGTTCATGTAATCCATGTACACTAAAAAAATTAAGAAATTGCATAATATAGGGTTTGATCCTGAGACCTCAAATACATATAATACTAAAGTTCTAAGCACTAGGCTAAGTTGTATTTTGTGTTATTATCATAAAGTATTATATTAATAAATGAAATTTTTTCTTACCCGGGGCATAGTCCGGGCCAAATAACTAGTAAACAAATAAAAAGGGGTTAAAGTAGGAGAGAGAGAGAGAAAGTAAAATTGAATTAATAATGTAATGGTGGACCATATGATAGGGACATGAGAGGGTAAAAAGGAAAAAAAAATCCAAATAAGGAATAAAGTAAAAGAGAGAAGATATTTTGGAAACGCACTTAAACAAAAAGAGGGAATATCTTAGGAAACGGAAAGAGTATGCATGAATTTTTACACTATTTACAAATCGCATACAACTCTATCACCATCAATTCTGATTTTTACTAGAAAAATATAGCAATGCGGAACCTTATTCGATCAGTCTTGATATATACTTTCCACATATCAACTTTTTATTAATAAACTAGTTAATTATTAGGCCTAGGCTATGCCCTGGATAAGAAAAAAATTTAATTATTAATATAATACTTTATGATAATAACACTAAATACAACTTAGCCTAGTGGTTAAGACTTTATTATATGTACTTGAGGTCTCGGGATCAAACCATATATACCCAATTTCTAAATTTTTTATTGACATGGATTACATGAACTAAAACTCCCTATGGAGAGTGCCATGTGGCACAGTTTCTTGTTTATGCACGTCTTTCAATATATTTGTATAAATACTTAAAAGTAATTAAAGATATTAATAATTAAAGATGTGCATTGATAAATATAAAAACTGATTGTTGTAATTTATAAAAAATGGAAAAAATAAATCTTAGACAACATAAGAAAACAAATGAATAATACGTCAAAGTTATAGACTCGCAAAAACAAATGAAATAAGGTGGGGATGAGCCTAATCAAATTGAGGTAGAGCAGCCAAGAGACTCACATTTTTTTGAGGGGGCCAAGAGACAGTGAGACACACATGATTCTCGTGCATTTCTACTTTGTATATTTGCACTAATCAAATTATTTCCCGTCATAAAAGTTGCACCTACCCACACAGGACATGAGAGTTGGTGATGAGGACATGAATAAAATAAACACGAGATCGGGTAATAGGGATACTCATATACATAAAAGATTGACCAGGAAATGTAACAGTATAAATTATGCAATAATTAAGGAGATGGAGATCAACTTTGATTAGTTTCATGATGAGCTGTACAACTTTCTTCAACAGCTGGTGTATATTCTCATGTAAACAGAAAACATGGTTAGTGTATATTCTCATGTAAACAGAGAAGATCAACTATGAAATGTTCTCTTTGTACCTGGAGGGAAAAAAGAACAATGAAGTATTCTTCTTAGAAAATAAGGAGGCATTCTTTTTACCATATTTCTTAAATTTATTGGAATTAAACTTATTCGTACTCACCTAATTGAATTATATTAATTAATCAAAACATAATTATTGGAACTGATCAAAACTTATCTTTACTTATTTAATATCGTACTCCCTTAATAAAATTCATCTTCTTTTAATAAGTTGAGAATCTTAACCGATCTTGTTAAAGTTTGTTGTGATAAATAATCTTAAATTAGAATATATATTTCAAATTTCTAATTTGAAAATATCCAAAAATATAATTATTTATAAGTATATAATATGTCTGAGCTAAACTCAAAGAAAGAACTAGTAAAAGTACTATAGAACTAACGGAGTATTAGTCCGACCCATTCTCCAAGCTCTCCCCTTTTCCTTTTCTTAAAAAAATTCCATGCTTTTGTTTATGTCTAGAAACTGTCAAGGATGATTGTAATGTTCTTAAAAAAAATCATGTTTTTGTTTATGCCTAGAAACTGTCAAAGATGATTGTAATGTTGAGAATTTTGAAATACCGAGAAGTTTTGAAGTGCCGAGGAAGAGCTCTCCGACAATCCTGCAAAATACAATGAAAAACTTTCCCGGGAGTGTTCCCAGTAAATCCCCTTCGACGCTCAAGTGATCAGTTGAGATTGAGTAGAGAGATAAAGTGAGTAAATATAGAGAGTGATGCTCTGGTTCTTTTAGGTGAGAATTCAATGCCTTTCGATTGATGAGACAACTCCTATTTATTGAAGCTGGGACTTTCATCAAATGAGGGTATTTGAATAAGTTCTAGTTGGTGGAGAATTGTCTTCCCTAAAGCTAGGGGTATTTTAGTAATTTCACCATAGATGTGCCAGTCCATGAAATGAGCCCAAACAATTAGCCCCACGCCAAGTACTCTGAGTGAAAACGGCAATTTTTAGTGCGGTTGATTGGCGGAATAATAATATTTTTCCCGAGGTTGAATGATGCCTTGAGTTAGCTATTTGACGCTAAAATTAACCAATCCCGAGGATAATTACAAGCTAGGCACCCATGATTGCTTTTCAAAATGCCGAGAATGACTTTCTTTATAATAAAAGGTAGGGTGGTCCCCAAAACTACAACCCCCAAGCTGGGTCATACTGAGATGTCCTCGAGGCCAAGAAAGAAAATTGCGTCCCTATGTAATGACCGAGAGGCTTCCAAGGGTCGAACATGAAAATCCCGAGCCGAATGCTCCAAATACTGAGTGGGTAAGTCGGGCGTGCCTCACAGATAGAAAGCGAGTGACACAGGATCTGTATGTTGAGCGCTTTGTCATGTGGGCAACGCAACGCTTAATGTTGGATCAGTGCGCTTAGCGCATTGTCCTGTGTGTGACGTAGCTCTTGCGCGTCCAGCGCGCCATAAGTGCAAGCGAAGCTCCACAACTTCATCCCTTACAACCTGAGATGGTTATTAGATCGAGACCGAGTGATCTATTTCTGGGATGAGGGGGTTCCATCCATGAGTTGCAGGGGGCTTGAGCGTTGGTTGTGCTGAGCCCGAGTTGCAAGGGACTTGGGTCGATGAAACAATATCCAAACCGAGGGGACATCACAAGACGAGGGTAGCAGAAGGTCGTGGAGGCACTCGGGAACAAGGGAGGAGCCTTTTGTATTTAGCCGATTAGAAAGAAATACCGAGCTGAGAGGGCCTCACTGACCGAGAAGGTCACCCTTGTGAGCCTCTTGAGTGAAAGGGTCACCCCGAGTTGGTTACACCAAAGGAGGTACTTGACTAAGAGGGTCAAACCCGCGCTCCTTGACCAGAGGGTCGCACCCAACGGCTTCCTAGATCGAGTGGGTGACCCCTGACTTGGCCACGCCAGTGGGGGTCTTTGATCGAGAGGATCACACCCGAGGGCCTCTTTGATCGAATTGGGCGTCGACGTTCGCTCATGCACCACATGAAAAATGTTTCCCTTGCTGACCGAGGGAATCATGCCGAGGGGCTTTTTTCCCGACTTGGTTTCTAGACCAAGGGAATCATTTCCGAAGTCACGCTAGGTGACAATAAAATATACGACGATTCTCTTATGACCGAGAAGGTGTCGATCAAGAAATTCCTCGACTCGGGGCACTAGGGGAAAAAAAGGAAGGGCTGCGCTGGAAGGGCTACGTTTTCTCTAAAACGCAGCCCTTCTTTTATGAAGGGCTGCGTTTTTAAAGAAAACTGCAACCCTTTTAGTGAAGGGATGCGGTTTTTTAAAAAACACAGCCTTTTATGACTTATAGGGCTGCGTTTTTTAAAAAACGCAGCCCTATAAACACAATTAAATTCTCTCTCCTCATTTTCTCTCCTCATTCTCTCTTCTCTCAAGTCATTCTCTCTCTTCTCTCACGTTCTTCTCTCTCACCCTCCTTCCTTCCTCCTTCCTCCTTCCTCCCTCCTTTTGAAACAGCAGATCTCCTCTCTCTCTCACACACATACACTTTCTCTCTAACTTTTCAGATCCCTAACTTTTCAATTACGAATTCGATTTCGAATTTTCGATTTCAATCTCAACACTCTTCACACTTGATTGTCGACAGATTTAATCTCTAAAAATTCCCTCCTTCACGCTGCGGCCTGTTACTCGTCGTTCGTCCTTTCGCCGTCGTCTTCGTCGAACTCCGGCCAGCTTTTCAAAGCGGCGTTCTGGTCTTATCAAAAAAGCTCGCGAACTCTATATTCTTTGTGATGTCGATGTCGTTGTTCTCGTCTTCTCTAATAGTTCTTCTTCCAGGTTTTTTCTTCATCTCTCTCTTCATGATTAGTTTTTTTTTTCAATTTTCAAGCTTAATTTTAATTGTTTCTCTTATTAATGGCGGAATTTTGTTATTGAGTTTTTTCGGTGTGTTTTGTTGTTTTGTGATTCTAGGTTTAGATGATTTTGCTCGATTTCATAAATTTTGAATTTTGGAGGTTTTTTGTTTACTGTATAAAATTGAATGATTTCGTCAATAACGATTCACGTGAGTGCTTTAATAGTAAATTTCATCGTCGAAATCAAGTGATGATTTTTCGTTTTTCAGATCTATAATTTCTTGATGTTTGTTTTCATAAATTCATGTAATTTCAGATCTATAATTTTTCTCTTTTGTATTTCGGTTCGTTTTTTTCATTTTTGTTCATTTTCGTTCGTTTTTAATTTGTGGATTTTTTTTTCTTAAAAATACTCTCCATTTTCTGAATTTTTTGGGTTCATTGCTTCTGTTCTGATTTTGGTTTTTACAGATTTAGGTTGAAGATGGAAGTTCAAGTTAAAGTTAGAAGCTGAAGTTCAAGTTAAAGTTAGAAGCTGAAGTTCAAGTTAGCATTTAAAGATTTAAGTTAAAGATTGAAATTGTTTTGTTATATCTGTTACTTAATTTCACTTGTATATTACATTATTTTGGTTGTATGATGTTCATCAGAATCAATAAAAATCTAAATTTTAATTTCAATTCTGGATTGAAGTTTTATTATTGCATTTACACGCCGTTGGTTGTTGCTGCTGCTTTATCAAACTACATTATTTCAATTTTTTTATTTTTTTGGTCTAAAAGGGCTGCGTTTTTGAACTAAAAATGCATCCCTTCACTTGTAGAAGGGCCGCGTTTCTGGTTAAAAAATGTAACCCTTTTGAACGTGAATGGCTGCTTTTTTTGTTAAAAACGCAGCCCTTCCTTGTGAAGGGATGCGTTCGAAAAGCGCAGCCTCCTTTAAAGTGAAGGGTTGGTGTCAGAATATGCAACCCTAAGGGCCTTTTTTAGCGAGGAGGTATTGCGGGATTTGGTCGACTCGGGGGGTTAATGAGTGCCGTGCTTCTCGAGGAGATGTCATTCGTGCTCGACTTGGGGGGATATGATCCCAATGTTAGGCCGAGGAAGTTCATTTGTTGGCTTTTACCTATCTTAGCTAAGTAAGAGGGTATTCCTAGCATGGTCAAGGAGGTACTGCAAGAGATGTGCTCGACTCGGGGGGCTAATGATCCCATGCTAGGCCGAGGAGGTTCATTTGTTTACATTTAGCTATTTTTGCTAAGTGAGAGGGTAATCCTGGCATGGTCGAGGAAATACTACAGGATATGTGCTCGACTCGAGGGGCTAATGAGTCTCATGCTAGGCCGAGGAGGTTCATTTGTTTGCACTTACCTATTTTCGCTAAGTGATAGGGTACTAATAGCACAACCAAGGAGGTATTGCGGGATTTGGTCGACTCGGGGGGTTAATGAGTGCCATGCTTCTCGAGGAGATGTCATTCGTGCTCGACTTGGGGGGGGGGGGCTAATGATCCCCATGCTAGGTCAAGGAAGTTCATTTGTTGGCATTTACCTACCTTAGCTAAGTAAGAGGGTACTCCTAGCATGGTTAAGGAGGTGCCGCAGAAGATGTACTCGACCCGGAGGGCTAATGATCCCCATGCTAGGCCGAGGAGGTTCATTTGTTTGCACTTAGCTATCTTTGCTAAGTAAGAGGGTACTTCTGGCACGACTGAGGAGGTATTACGGGAGGTTTGTTTAACTCGGGGGTTAATGAGCGTCATGCTTCCCGAGGAGATTTCATTCTTCGGAACAATGTCACTCAGATACAAAGTACGTTTTCACCTACGAGCCTCATCTTTCTCCTTTGATCATATTTATTTGAACAACTAAAGGGTTCAAGCAATTTGCCCCGCGTTGGATGAACGGGTAGGGTAGCCTCATGCCTTCCCGATGCGGTCGTCAAGTAGAACCCAAGAGAGGATCCTGGTGTGGGGGGGGCCTACCTGTCTTCGAAGGGGGGGGGGGAGGGGGATTGGGATTGTGTCTTGCTTCAAGTCAGGTGCCCTGATGTGCGGTTTCACCAAATTCTAAGTTTTCCGTGTCTGAGCTTGGTGAAGCTCATGGGGGAGCTGAGATGAAATTCTCGAGTTAGGAAGATACTCCACAATCCCATGAGTTGGGGAGTAACCCCAAATTTCTAGAGTAGTGGACACATCGTGGTCCATCTTATCTTGCTATGTGACTGTGAAGTAGATCGACTCGATTTTCCTAGTTGACCCTCAAGTTTCCCGAACTGGAGGAGAAGGAGCCCTAATATTTCCTGAGGGGTATACATGTGTGGCTACTGAGCCAAGATAGAAAATATATTGTCTAGGAGGGGGTCCGAGTTGTTTTTTCCAAGTCGGTCTTGCTTTCTCGAGCTGCGAAGAGTGAGTTCCCAAGTGTCCGAGAGTTATGGGTGTGGGTACTTAGCTATTTTTTCTAAGTGGTGAGCCCCCTGGTATGACCGAGAGAGTCATCTACTCTTCCGACTTAGGTGGCTAACGAGCCACCTATTTTCTTGAGTCGGATACCTTGTAGTGTTGGGTATTTACCGAGATGATCACCTTACGTCCACAAGCTACGAAGGGTAAGTTCCCTATTCCTGGTAAGGTTGAGTGCATGATATTTAGTTAATTCTGCTCAATGGTGAGTTCTCTGGTGAGACCAAGAGGGTCATTGTCTTCCCGACTCGGGGGGGGGGGGTAATGAGCTGTCTAATTCTCGACCTGGATATGTAGGATGTACTTAGCTATATTTGCTATGTGTTCAGCTCTCTAGTGAGATCAAAAGGATCTTCTTCCCGACTTGAGGGGCTAATGAGCCCTTTCATTTCTCGAGTTGGATATGTATGATATACTTAGTTGTATTTGCTAAGTGTTGAGCTCTCTGGTGAGACCGAGAGAGTCTTTTTCCCAACTCGAGGGGCTAATGAGCCGTCGTATCTCCCGAGTTGGATATGTAGGGTGTACTTAGCTATATGTGCTAAGTGTTGATTCTTCTGGTGAGGCCGAGAGGGTAAGTATCTTTCGTAGGTGCTCTCAACTCGGGGAGGCTTATGAGCCTTTTGCTTCCCAAGGATGTCTTTCTCGCCGGAACGACGCTACTTGAATGCCCGAGTAAGTCACTATAAACAATACTTAACCATTTAAGGCTAAGTTGGTTGGGCAACTCCTCTTATTACCGAGGCTGATTGTTCCCATTGCGATTATTATTGGTAGACTCCCAAGAGGGAGCCTCTTCTTTCGCTTCCCTGATTTCTACGCCGACAAGCTTACAAATCTCTTCTCGTTCCGCCGCCCAATATTAAAGTGTTGAGTACTGGGCAATTCGTGATGATACCATGAAAGAGTCCTAGGAACCTGTTGAGGGTCCGAGTTGCATGTTTCTTCTTTGTGCTTGCGAGATCCGAGAGGGGTCCTTTTACACTTTCTTTGAGGGTATGTGATGCGCAAATACTATCCACGAGATCCTTCTCCCTGAATTGCTTCACGATGGTTGACAACTTGGCATGTATTCGATTCCATCTTACACCGACTTGTTGCGGTGGAATATTTTCCTAGTCCTTTTCTTCCTGAGCTTTCTCCATTATACTTTGAGTGGAATTAATTGGGCGTGAAGATGAGGCCCTTAGTTGAGATATGATATGTCGGCTAGGAGCTCTTGAATCCTTCGTTGAATATTCTAGTTGAGCTTATTGACTATCCTATCTGGGTTAGTCGTAGTGACCAACCGAGGTGGATTTAGAGGAAATTAGTTCCTGAGGTTGAGGTTGTTCTACTCATCCCGAGAGGTAGATCCCTCATCTCGCAAATGAGTTGGTTCCACACTAGGGATTCTCCGCCTAATAAAAATCGACATAACCAAAAATCAACACTCAAATAATTTCCAACAACTTTAAAATATTATAAACCTCCTTTAAAAATATTTAAAAGTCTTTTCCATCAATAAAACTTCAATTACTAACACTTCAATTACTAACACTCCCTAGCATAATACTACTATACTAGTTATTAAAATCTTTAAAACTCCATCAATAATATTCTTTTGAAAATTGCAGCAACATATAATCTATCAACACTCCCTTTAAACATGCTTAAACATACTTAAATTTATAAGGATAATCAATTCCATAGTTTATAACATACTACTATGATTTTCCAATCTTACACACCCTAAAAATTCATGCTTTGATGATTAAAAATCCAATCTAAACATAATAAATAAATCTGAATTTTCATTTCTTCAATACATAAATTATATAATCTTAGATTCATAATCAAATCATCAAACTAAAGCTTTTAAACATAATCAAACTGAAAACAAATCTTAAAAACACAATCTTTAAATAAAACTTGAGGAGGAAGAAATATAATCAAACGAAAACAAAGAGGAAAGAATCAAAAAGGGCATCGGTCAAGGGTGGCGGCAATAGCACAGTGGTTGTACGGTGGTTTGATGAGGAGGGGGGTTACTTGTTGAATAAGAAATCGTTTCTTGAAAGAGAAGGAAGGATAAACCCTGAGAGAGAAAGGAAGGAGAGAGGGTGCCGGTTTGTGTAGAGTGAGGAGAGAGAAAATATTGTGTGGGGAAATTATGGGTTTATTGAATTTATATGTGTGTTTTCCTTGTGGGCTTAGGAAAATTGTAATTGGGCTTAAATAGAGTTTAATAATGAGTAAAATAGATGTTTGGATCTCCCAACACAACTATAAGTCTTTTTCCTAATTTAAATAGTGTTTGAGTTCCTCAAGCCCATTTAGACTCATTTTTCAAATCCGAAAAGTATTTCAAATGTTTTTCAAAGCATGCCTAAACAAAATATTTTAACTTCTTTAAATCCTTAAAATAATGGATTTTTTAACAAGAATAATATAAAATTTTACATGTTCTCTCGCAATAATACAAACTATTGATTATTGAAAAAATTGACGATAGAGGTCTCAACTTTGGGTTATAATTTTTAAAAGGTCTGAACTATTGATTAACCTGTATAGGTCCCAACTTTAGGGGGTATTAACTTTTAGCGGGCCTTAGTGACTTGAAACTAGCTTAATAGGTCATAACTTGTAAAACTTTGGTCACACCAGAGGGGTTAATTGAGGGAGGGAACTAGGAACTAGGTGAGATTTTAAAAAAAATCGCCAGTTTTAAGTCACCGAGGCCCGCTAAAAGTTAAGACCCCCTAAAGTTGGGACCTACACAGGTTAATCAATAGTTCAAACCTTTTAAAAATTATCGCCCAAAGTTCAGACCTCTATGGTCAATTTTTCAATTGATTATTAGTACAAACTTTTGATCAAAATTCCTTTAGTAGGATAATGTTGGTTGTTAACTTGTTGTAGAAGGTAACAAACTGAGGTGGTTGAGGTGGGTAGGGGGTTGGGGGAGGAGGGAGAAAGAAGAAAGATCATTTTGAATTATTTTTTTGACCCGTTTTATCGGTTACAAGTCAACTTGACTTACTAAGAAATTTTGATGTAAAGTTTGTATTATTAAAAAAATAATCAAAAGTTTGTATTATTGCGAGAGAACGGGAAAAAATTTGTATTATTGTAGTTAAAAAATCCTAAAATAATTCCTTTGACTTTCAAATAGTCAACCTTTTAAAGAAATAAGCTATTTTAATACTAAATTATATTCAAATATAAATATATATAAACTAAAATATATTTATAAAATTCATAAATTTACGGGGGATTACACTTAGGGATCCCCATGTTTCTCGAAGAGGTCTCACGACGCTACTCGGATTCTGAGTAGGTCCGATTGTTGATATTAAGTCGTTTTCGGTCGAGGAGGTTTATCTGTTTGCACTTAGATATTTTTGCTAAGTGATAGGGTAATACTTCCATGGCTGAGGAGATACCGCGAGAGATGTGCTCGACCCGGTGGGATAATGACCCCCATGTTAGGCCGAGGAGGTTCATTTGTTTATATTTAGCTATTTTCGCTAAGTGATAGGGTAATCCTGGCATGGTCGAGGAAGTACCACAGGATATGTGCTCGACTCGGGGGGCTAATGAGTCCCATGCTAGGCCGAGGAGGTTCATTTGTTTGCACTTACCTATTTTCGTTAAGTGATAGGGTACTACTAGAACAACCGAGGGTGTATTGCGGGATTTGGTCGACTCGGGGGGTTAATGAGTGCCATGCTTCTCGAGGAGATGTTATTCGTGCTCGACTTGGGGGGATAGTTATCCTAGTACTAGGCCGAGGAAGTTCAATTGTTGGCATTTACCTATCTTAGCTAAGTAAGAGGGTACTCCTAGCATGGTCAAGGAAGTAATGCAGGAGATGTGCTCGACTCGGGGATCTAATGATCCCCATGCTAGGCCGAGGAGGTTCATTTGTTTGCACTTAGCTATCTTTGCTAAGTAGATATTTCTGGCGCGACTGAGTAGGTATTACGGGAGGTTTGTTTAACTCGGGGGTTAATGAGCGTCATGCTTCTCGAGGGAGATTTCATTCTTCGGAACAATGTCACTAGGATACAAAGTACGTTTTCACCTACGAGCCTTATCTTTCCTCCTTTGAGCATATTTATGTGAATAACTAAAGGGTCCAAGCAATTTGCCCCGCGTTGGATGAACGGGTAGGGTGGCCTCATGTCTTCCCGAGGCGGTCGTCCAGCAGAACCCAAGAGAGGCTCCTGGTGTGGGGGACCCTGCCTGTCCCGAGGGGGGGGGGGACTTGGGATTTTTTCTTGCTTCAAGTTAGGTGCCCTGATGTGCGGTTCCCCCAAATTCTAAGTTTTTCGTGTCTGAGCTTGGTGAACCTCATGGGGGAGCCGAGATGAAATTCTCGAGTTAGGAAGATACTTCCCCAATCCCCTGAGTTGGGGAGTAACCCCAAATTTTTAGAGTAGTGGACACATCGTGGTCCATCTTATCTTGCTATGTGACTGTGCAGTAGATCGACTCGATTCTCCTAGTTGACCCTCAAGTTTCCCAAACTGGAGGAGAAGGAGCCCCCATATTTCTCTAGGGGTACACATGCGTGGCTACTGAGCCAAGATTGACAATAGATTGTCTAGGAGGGGTATGTTTTTTCTAAATCGGTCTTGCTTTCTCGAGCTGGGAAGAGTGAATTCCCGAGTGTCCGAGAGTAATGGGTGTGGGTACTTAACTATTTTTGCTAAGTGGTGAGCCCCCTGGTATGACCGAGAGGGTCATCTACTCTTCCGACTTAGGGGGCTAATGAGCCGCCTATTTTCTCGAGTCGGGTACCTTGCAGTGTTCGGTATTTACCGAGATGATCACCTCACGTCCACAATCTGAGAAGGGTAAGTCTCCTATTTCTCAGGAAGGTTGAGTGCATGGTACTTGGTTAATTCTGTTCAATGGTGAGTAGTCTAGTGAGACCAAGAGGGTGATTATCTTCTCGACTCGGGGGGCTAATGAGCTGTCTAATTCTCGAGCTAGATATGTAGGATGTACTTAGCTATATTTGCTATGTGTTCAGCTCTCTAGTGAGATCAAAAGGGTCTTCTTCCCAACTCGAGGGGCTAATGAGCCGTTTAATTTCCCGAGTTGGATATGTATGATATACTTAGCCGTATTTGCTAAGTGTTGAGCTCTCTAGTTAGACTGAGAGAGTCTTCTTCCCGACTCGAGGGGCTAATGAGCCGTCTAATCTCCCGAGTTGGATATGTAGGGTGTACTTAGCTATATTTTCTAAGTGTTGATTCTTTTAGTGAGGCCTAGTGGATAAGTATCTTTCGTAGGTGCTCTCAACTCGGGGAGGCTAATGAGCCTTTTGCTTCCCGAGGATGTCTTTCTCTCCGGAACGACGCTACTCGAATGTCGAGTAAGTCACTATAAACGATACTTAGCCATTTAAGGCGAAGTTGGTTGGGGAACTCCTCTCATTACCGAGGGTGATTGTTCCCATTGTGATTGTTATTGGTAGACTCCCAAGAGGGAGCCTCTTCTTTCGCTTCCCTGAATTCTGCGCTAACAAGTTTACAAATCTCTTCTCGTCCCGCCGCCCAATATTAAAGTGTCGAGTATTGGGCAATTCGTGATGATACCATGAAAGAGTCCTAGGAACCTGTTGAGGGTCCGAGTTGCATGTTCCTTCTTTGTGCTTGTTGGATCCGA
This sequence comes from Beta vulgaris subsp. vulgaris, assembly GCF_026745355.1. Lineage (NCBI taxonomy): Eukaryota > Viridiplantae > Streptophyta > Magnoliopsida > Caryophyllales > Amaranthaceae > Beta > Beta vulgaris. The sequence continues at coordinate 37,863,528 of NC_079208.1, forward strand.
GAGGGGTCCTTTCACACTTTCTTTGAGGGTTTGTGATGCGCAAGTACTATCCGCGAGATCCTTCTCCCTGAATTGCTTCACGATGGTTGACAACTTGGCATGTGTTCGATTCCATCTTACACCGACTTCTTGTGATGGAATATCTTCCTGGTCCCTTTCTTCATGAGCTTTCTCAATTATACTTTGAGTGGAGTTAATTAGGCGTGAAGATGAGGCCCTTATTTGAGATGTGATATGTTAGCTAGGAGCTCCTGAATCCTTCGTTGAATGTTCTAGTTGAGCTGATTGACTATCCTATCTGGGTTAGTCGTAGTGACCAACCGAGGTGGATTTAGAGGAAATTAGTTCCTGGTTGAGGCTGTTCTACTCATCTCGAGAGGTGGATCCCTCATCTCGCTAATGAGTTGGTTCCACACTAGGTATGGTATGACAACAAGATGAGAGCTCTTTAGTTTAGGCGAGAAGATTTTGTCTTTCAGTCGGGTGCCATGTTGCTCTCGGTATGTGAATTTAAGATGTAGCATCTCCACAGGCAGCGCCAAACTGTTTCTGCCTAGAAATTTGCAAAGATGATTGTAGTGTTGAGAGTCCTGAAATCCCGATAAGGTTTGAAGTGTTGAGAAAGAGGTCTTCGACAATCTTGCAAAATACAATGAAAAATTGGCAGTGGTGTTCCCGGGAAAGCCTCTTCGATGCTCAAGTCAGTTGAGATTGAAGTAGAGAGAGAAAGTGAGCAAATACAAAGAGTGATGCTCTGGTTTTTTTTAGGTGAGAATTCAATACATTTTCATTGATGTGACAACTCCTATCTAAAGAGACTGAGACTTTCATTAAATGAGGGTATTTGATTCAGTTTCAGTTGGTGGAGAATTGTCTTCCCTAGAGGTATGGGTATTTTATTAACTTCACCATAGATGGGCCGATACATGAAATGGGCCCAACCAGTTTTCATTATTGCTTGAGGGGCTATCATCAACAACATCGTTAGTGGAAAGTTTCAAGTTTTTAAGTGTTTGTTTTAGTTTTATGTTTTTTTTTTGACAAAGTGTTTTAGTTTTATACCTTCAGTATTGTATCTTGTTGCTCTCTTTTTTGGAGAGTCTAATTCTTATTCCCGTCTCTTCATGGATTAACGAAAATGTGAAACTCTATTTGCCTCTGCCATTCTACGAGTCTCTTCCTTTTTGTGTTTGGCATCGTCACTTCCTTTCGACCACATTCACTAATTCGGAATTTAATTTGAAAGCCACATTTGGACCCGCACATTCTCAAGCTGCTCCTAATTATTAATGTAAGTGTTTTTTTTTCCCTATGTGAGTCCTTTTTCAATGGGAACATGATGAGTTTGATCTACCTACATGTCTTATTTTTACTGCATTATCGGGAGTTATTTCACATATTGCTTGACATAAAACAAATAGTGGATCTGTTTCTGTGTTTTCTTAAAATCTTTTTCACGGCTCGATAGAGAATTTGATAAGCCAATGACTTTTTTCGTGCTTTAGAACACAGTTAACCACCATATTAAGTAATCGGTCACGATAAATTAGATTGACATTTGTAGTTTTTTCTTCTACAACTAATCATCATACGGAATTAGTTCTTATCAATCAATGATACAAATAATCAGATCCCCTTATGAAATAGTGTATTTTGAATTAACAATATGGTAGAGGGTATGCAAAAGCCTTCAATCTTGATTTTATCAATCTTAGTTTTATTTGAATAAGATATTTTTTATCGGTTTCATATTCTTTTCAATTCAAAGTTTATTATGAATGACATACGACTTTCAATTAATAATTTTTTTAAAAAGATACTAATATATTTCATCAATGATCCCCCTTTCATAGGCCTTTTTCTCTTTCTGTCTCTCTTTTCACTCTACGAAAGCCTTAGCTGCCAATAATAAACCCAGGGGGCTGCCATTTATAAGTTTGTCGATTGTAAGATCTTATTTCTTTTTTTATTTCACTTTAATCAATGAAGATCACATCAGTATGATAATTATGAATTACACATTATCCTCTCATTTCATACAAGCTAGGATTACTTGTGTCCCTTACACATGATTTGTTATTTCTCTCATGTGATTCATGGGGGGATTGCTAATTTTGTTTTTGTTGTTGTTTTGTATGTGCAATTACAAACTTGAAAGATTCATTTGGCAAAATCGTAAATTTGAATATTTATTGGTTTAGGGTTTGTATATTTTTGAAATTTGTACTATGAGTGTTCCAATCTAAAAGATTAGGTAAGTTTTTTCACCTTAACTACTAATGAAGCTACGTCAACAATGATGCAAAGGCATCGGTAAATACTTTTATTGAAATTTTAGATCCTTTAGAAGATAATTAAAATAACAAATAGTAGTAACTCATATCATTATGAAATTACCCTTTCTATGTTCCTTTAAAGAAAAATTCATTACCCCTTCGCTCTTTCTCTCTTCTAGACTTCGATTATTCCTTCTCTCTTCTAGTGTGTAGTCGTCTCCTTCATCTTCTTCTACTTTTATTCTCTTACTAATCTTTTTAAGTTTTGTGGTTTAGGTGGTTTGGTTTGAGACTTTGAGGGGCCCAATCATTGCCGTACAAATGTAACACTTCATCAACGTTTTCAGTTTTAAAATTATTTTTCATTCATTTACATAAAACACTCCCCAAGACCAAATCACTACTACCACAAAACAGAACCCCCCAAAACAAAAGAGAGAGAAAAACTCGGTTCTCTAAAGAAAATGGGAAACTTCAACAACGACAACAATAATGGTACAACACCATTGTTAGAAGTCGAAGGAGAAGGAGAGAGAAAATGGGTAGAAAAGTTTATAGATTGCAACGAAGCCAAGGAACAAATCCTTTATTCGTTGCCTTTAGTTTTAACCAATGTTTGTTACTATCTAATTCCTTTAGTTTCTGTTATGTTCTCTGGTCATCTTGGTCAACTTCAGCTTGCTGGTTCTACTCTTGCTAATTCTTGGGCTTATGTTACTGGTTTCGCATTCATGGTACGTTTTCTATATTCTGTAGATCCATTTTCGTATCTTCCTTTTCTTTTCATAGTCAGCAACAATAACAATATAGACGGAATTCGATCCCAGGTCTTAGATACCACCTACACAAAACTTTACACATCTGTGTAAAATGATGAGTAGTTCTATACTGATCACAAGTTCGTCTTACTATTGAACTTTTTGCATATTATTCTCTTGAAAAGTTTTTATAAAGTCTGGCCCCGAATAAAATAAAACCCAAGATTTTAATTTCAAATTATTGCCAGAAGAAGAAAATTAAAATTTGGCATTTTTATGATGAATTTTGTACTTAAAAAGTTTAAAACTTGGGAAATGTAATTATATACATGTGCAATTTGTATTATACTAGTCCAATTATTTCGCTGTACAGGGTGGCTAAGAGTCAAGAGAAGATAATGAGTCTATGATTTTTTCGTTGTTTATTGTTTCCTTAAACTTTCCCTCTGGTCTATATTAAGTCCTTAATAATCAATATTCTAACTGCCTTAGTACATTAATTTCATTCTTATTCAAATTCTCACCTACCCCGCTTTGTTTATGTTTCATTTAATTTATGATAATTTTTTTTGATTAAGATTATATCGAACGTATCCTCTGGTATTTAAAAAATTGTACTTCACTAGTCTCTCTGTTTTTTTTAATAGTAGCTCCGAATTTGGAACTATTCATAAACTCTAGTTTAATTATATATTTCTATATATGTATAATAGCTATGTTAGTATAGAAGATGTTGAATTTATGTCGATGTATCTTTTAAAAATATCAATTTTTTGGGATCTTAATGTTTAAAGATATGTACAATTATGCAAGTCAAAATGGATCTTCTATTTAGAAAAGGATGGAGTAATACTCATGATTTTCATTTTACTACTTAGATATCGTACTTCAATCTTGTTAAAAAAAATATTTTTTGTAAGAATTGTAATTAGGAAAAATGGATCAGAATACCCCCAACTTTGGGCGGTCCGCTTTTAATACCCCCAACTTTGGATTATTTTTAAATACCCCCAACTTTGAGGGTGGTCCGCCAAAAATGCACCATTTACCTGTTATTACCGGATGAACTGGTAAACCAAAAAACCTCCCCCCTCTGCTCATCTCTCTCTCTCCTCTCGTCATCCCCCCACCCCACACCCCCCACTGCCACCTTCCCTGACCACCACCACCCATTGAATTCCCCCCTTTCCTAACCCCCTTCGAAACCCCTACCTGCACCCCCATCGATTTCCAGCAAACCCCCACCGAAAGACTTCAGTACTGTGACGAAGGAAGAGGTCAGAAATCGAGAAAATCGAGGGGGAGGGGAGGGAGATTTCGACGGGGGTTAGGGGAGGGGGGTTCCGAAGGTTGTTAGGGCAGGGGGGGAATGCTGCTGTGGCCCTGCGGGGGGTGGGGGTTGGGGGATTGGGGCCTGCTGGGTTAGGAGTGGCGAGGGGGTGGCGAAAATCGAGGGGGAGGGGAGGGGATTTTGACGGGGTTAGGGGAGGTGGGTTCCGAAGGGTTTTAGCGGAGGGGGTTCTGTGGGGGGTGGGGGGTGGGGGCTGCTGGGTTGGGAGTGGCGAGGGGGTACGGGGGTGGAGGGAGTGGGGGGACTGCTAGGGGATGGGATAGGGGGTTCTGGGGTGGTTCTGGGTGGTGGGAGTGGGGGGATGGTTGGGCTAGCGTGAGGGTTTGTAGCCGGGGAGGGGAGAGGGAGGGTCTGGGGTAGGGGGAGGGGTGGTTGAAGTGGTGGTGGGTAGGATTCGAAATTAAAAATAAAAGAGAAATAAAAAAATTACCTTGTTAACAGGTTACAAGTCATCTGGGTGTATTTTTGGCGGACCACCCCCAAAGTTGGGGGTATTTAAAAATAATCCAAAGTTGGGGGTATTAAAAGCGGACCGCCCAAAGTTGGGGGTATTTTGATCCATTTTTCCTTGTAATTATGTTAAACGTTGAGGAAATTATATGTTCAAAATACTGACTTTTATAATTTTGCTTTCAAAATCAAATATATTAATAGATTTGAAGATGTTGCAATCTTTTTCTTTTTTTCTTTTTTTTTTTTTTTCAGGGGAAGTTGTTGCAATTTTGAGAATATGGCGTAAGAATATTGTAGAAATATTAACTACTTTTTGCCATGGAACTGTGATCTTATATGTTTATATTTGAACTTATAAGAACTTTTTGGAAGCAATCTAAACTTAGGGGATCTTCTCTTCACCTGAATTCCTAAACTCAACCAAGGATGTCTTGGCCTAGTGGTTAAGATTGAGGTGCTGTGACACAAGTTCAAATTCCCCCTCCCCTTCTTTGTACTTTGTACCGCCTTCGTGGCTCATATAGATAAAAAAAAAAAAAATTCCTAAAACTCATGTGAACTTAATTTATCAAAATTTAACTCAACTTATCCCAATATAATGATGTTTTATTTTATAAGGTATCATAATTTAATTAAACTTAACTGAATTTATCTCTTATTTGAAGCTAAATTTTTTTTTTTAGGAGAAGAGAAGGCACTCTTTTATAGTTTTATTCTCCAAAACTTTTTTTTTCTTTCCTATGGTGAAAAGAACAAAACTTAATTAACATAAAGTTGTAGGAATACTTTCAATTTGTAGAAGTATATGTTTAATCAATTGTGGTTATTATTTGTGAATGTAGCTTGGTCTAAGTGGAGCACTTGAGACACTATGCGGGCAAGGATTCGGTGCGAAATTATACAAAACCTTGGGGATTTATCTCCAAGCATCATGTATAATTTCGTTCTTTTTTGCAATAATCATATCGATTATATGGTGGTTTACAGAACCCATTCTAAATATACTTGGTCAAAACCCAGAAATCTCAAAAGAAGCAGCTACTTTCCTTAGAGGTCTAATACCAGGAATCTTTGCCTTTGGCATCATTCAAAATATCTTGAGATACCTCCAAACACAATCCGTGGTTTGGCCTACTGTCGTATGCTCCCTTGTACCTTTGCTCTTGCATTTTGGAATCAATTATGGGTTGGTAATGTGCACCTCCCTCGGTCTTCCTGGCGCAGCATTGGCTGCTTCATTCACATTTTGGATTTCAGCCATAATGTTGCTTCTATATGTCAACTATAGTAAAGAGTGTGAGCATACTTGGGGTGGGTTCTCCACGGAATCGTTTCATCACGTTGTTGGTAATCTGAAATTGGCGTTACCTTCTGCTGCTATGGTTTGGTAAGTTCACTATTCTTAATTATATCCTGTACTGGGTTGTCTCTTTACTTGAACTTATTAAACCTCACTGTCCCTGATTCACCCTGCTTTTAACTTATGTTTACGCTTGGTTGAACTTGATCAGCCCTGTCTTTCTTTCACAGTATTAGTGTATTACCATATTTAACAAGTGATAATTTGACTGATTTTCAGTTTAGAGTATTGGGCATTTGAGATCCTGGTCTTGTTGGCTGGCCTGTTCCCGAACTCTGAAATAACCACCTCTCTAATTGCAATGTGGTAAGAATAACTCAAATTGGTATGCATGGTTTCATCATTACTATGAGTACAGTAATTAATGTAACCTTTTTTCTCTTACCAGTGTAAACACAGAAGCAATTGCCTTCAATTTTACATATGGCTTGAGTGCTGCAGCAAGGTACTCACAATAATACTGCATAACAGTAGATTCTTTTGTCTACTTAGGTAACATGTAGATCATCACCAATCGTAATTGTTGTAATTAACTTTAATCTTCGAATTTATGTGGTAGTACGAGAGTGTCGAATGAGCTTGGAGCAGGGAGACCGAATGAAGCGAAGCATGCAATGAGAGTAACGTTGAAGCTGTCAGTCATGCTAACGGCTATTGTGCTTCTTGCTCTTGGTTTTGGACACGAGATTTGGTCAGGTTTCTTCAGTGATAGCATTGATATTATGCAAGCTTTTGCTTCCATGACACCTTTAGTTTGCATTACAATATTTCTCGACTCAATTCAAGGCATTTTATCAGGTACGTATTATCTAATTTCCTCATAGCTTTACAATTGCTGTAATTATATGTAAATGGTTGTTGATCTTAAATTGGATTTTTGGCCAATCAACAGCGGTGTGTAGGGGATGTGGTTGGCAGCAAATGGCCATGTACATCAATTTGGCAACATTTTACCTCATTGGTATGCCCATTGCATGCTTGCTCGCTTTCAAGTTTGATTTGTATGTCAAGGTAATGATAATTTCTCTCTTTGTGCACTAATTATGTAACCAATTCTTGGTAATTATGCACTAATTCTTTTCACTACTTTGTGCATTTATTTTTGGCGATTTAGGGTCTTTGGATAGGCCTAATATGTGGCCTTGCAGCTCAAAATGGATCTCTTTATCTAATTACACGACTCCAGAATTGGGCAACAATCGGACTTTCTTCTAGCGAAGAACGTTCTGCTTTGGTTTGATAGATGTAGCTAAATGGTATTAAGCTTGATGCATTGTGTAGAAGATGTGAGCTTTTTTGGTTCCCTACAATGGTGATGGTAGTTATTCTAATTGATACTTCTACATTATTCTTGGGCAATATCTCCAAAATTAGAAAAGTAGTACTTCTAATTGTACGACAGTACGGATATGAACATTTAGGATTTTGTTTAATTTACTTATTTTTATACTTAATAAAACAAGAAATTGGCACGATGATAATTCATTAAGGACTTTACAACTAGTAGTATGTCATTGAACGTGAGTCTAATCTGGTCGAGAATTAAGTCGTAGCTCGTATTTAAAGTTTGTCCTAATGATAACCGATGACGACTATCGAGGAATAAAGATATGAATATTACCAAAGACTCGTGGTTATATTACCTTCTTCAGTAGATACGATAAAAATCTAACAGTGCTGGTGAAAAATCAAGTTGTTAACCTTGTAAAGAAGTCAATGTACATCCAATAGTTTGATATTGAATGCTATGGGAGACTTCGTTCCTGGGGGTTAGTGGTTTTAATTAGATAAAACCTTGCTAACATACTTTGTTGCAATTTAATTAATAATTAAACAACAACGCCTATTAAATTCAGGCGAAATGCAATAATTAGAGCAAGCAATAATTAATTTTCTAATTAAGATAGAATATTCCCATACATACCACAAACTTTAAGAAGAATTTTACAACACATTAGAGGATAAGCCAGACTGGACAATTAAAGGAAAAGCACGAAGATTGTTACCTTCATGGTCTCTTGCTTCAATCGGAAAATTACAGACCTTGACGCCATAACATGTTCTAAGTCTATGGGACTAAATTATAATCCCAAAAGGGGTTGACTAGACTTAGGCTACCCTATGCTAAGAAGAGAGTAAATGCAAGTTGTTGCGTGTTGTTTGTTCATTGTTCTTTGCTTGATGATTATTCCTCTATTTATAGAAAAACATGGTATGTGACTTCCATGCTTTCTTGGAGGGAAACATTTGAATTATTAATTATGACTTGAAATCTTGTGAATGGCATAAGGCTAACTTTGAATGCACATATCTCTCAATATATAAATGATTTTGATGTGATTCAAATTGGAGGTGATAGCTTGTCCAAAGAGCTTTCCAACGATAGGTCATATGCCCAATTCCGATGATAAACGAGAAAGTTACGCCCGTTTTACGAATGACTGTCGAGAGCACACCGCAAGTCGCGGTTTTGAAGATAAGTTTCCGAATCATTTTTCTTTTTAGGGTTTTGTGCGGAGTATATTCTAGGGTTCTTGTGCGGGGTTCCTTATGCTATAAAAGGACCTCTTAGTGTTCATTATTTACACACAACTTATGAAACACTTTTAGCCTCTAGATTTAAGACTCCTTGTATTATTCTCTCTGATTTTCTCCATTATAGTGAAGAAGCTCTAATCCCCCACCTTTGGACGTAGGTCAAATTTGACTGAACCACGTAAATCCTTGTGTTCTTTGTTTGTTCATCTTTATTATTTTCTCACCTTTATTATTTCATTGATTTTCTATTCCGCATTAATCAAACTACAACACCGATTTCCTAACATGAATCATCTTTGATTCGAAGCTCAACCGTCTTCTGGCGCTGAATAATTTTAGTGTTGCACGTTTTTCCTTATGTAGATCCGTCTCATAATTGTCCTTTAACCACATGTACTTTTACAATTCTTGACTTTCATCTCATGATGTTCTTCACGGCCTTCTTCTGTTGACTTTGACTTATATTGACTTCGTCCAATGGGCTTTATGCTCTAGTTGGGCCTTCGAATTAAGACGCATGAAACCTTTTAAGGTCTAATACAATGTACCATAATAAATGCTATCGTACATCTAAAAATGTTGGTAACAAATTACCCCCCTGATTTGTGGAGTGATGTACTCAGCACCCACAAATTATTAACAGAGAAGGACTTTTAATGGTTTTAGCCAATTTATTCAATAGTATTCTGAATGTGACTTCCTCCATTGTTCTAAGGTGGCCAATGAACCTTTCTTCAGGATGACTGAATTTGGTTGAGATGAATAACCTTTCGTGTATTCCTTCACCTTTATTTCCAGCCATTGTGAAATCGATTAAGAAGGTTTCGTCAAGATGCGAACTTGTATGATTATTTGGAGATAACCAACAATGACTTACATCATAGGTCATGAGATTATATCATATTTGACATGCACATTTATTTTGTACCACATCTCTTGATGATGACCCATCCACCATTCTAAATACTTCTATTTTCTTTGTAGTTCCCTTGACAAAGAGCTTTTTTAGATATCTCCAAGGCATGTTAGGTTATCATATTTCTTCTGTAATGATTTTACCCCATGATTTGCAAACCAGAAGAGATATAACCTGATCATTCCTTTTGAGTTAAGGAAACATCCATTTTTGTACGAGATCTAAATTGGACCCTATTTGGAAGACATTAGATCTTCTTTATTTTCCAGATCCTGTTGTATGACAGGATTATCTCCCAAATATTTTTGAATAGAAAAGATCCATTTAGTGGATTCATTCTTAATAAATTCATCTTTATTTCTAGATATTACATTCAATGCCTTATGATGATTTGGCCATATTGATGGACATGGCATGTACTCTGGAGCTGATTGTCGAAACATGGGCAGATATGTGTAATCCATTTTGATTTAAGTTTTGAAACATGGACACTTTTTTGTTTTTACTTCACTTCGATGAACCAAAAACTGATGTTAAAGCAATGGAATCATTGAAAATGTATTTAATAAGATTACCATTTTAGGTAGTTTCATTTACATTTGTCTTATAATTTATCATATGAAGATAAGATCATTAATTACATTTTAATTGAAAGGGCTTGCATCTAGAGATAGCATTTGAAAATGTTCCCTACATACTGTCTCTATCATATCCTTATACTCATTTGCTTCTAACTCACACCCCGCACTACTTCTGGTAACTTCAAAGTAGTGGCCATCTTCAGGGGAGTTGTTGAACCTTGTCTTGAAGATGGTCCTGTGGTCGTTGTTGTCCCAAGCATATCTTATGTCAATCACTGCAATGTACATCCATGAAAAGAAATTTTCTTGGGCCAATAGCTCCCATAGTTTGCACATGCACTTAAAGTAAACCATATTCCCCTGACGCTCATGTTGTCCTTCTTCTATCCTCACCACTTTGAGCGAGGACTAAGTGCAATAGAGAACTAGGCGCTTCGCATATGCCCAATTCATCATTTTAGGTCTTAGGAAATTTAAGATAGTGGAAACCTCCTTGCCGCATCTTTTGCAAACTGTCACCAATTGGTCTTGTGGCTTCTCTGCCAATTTAGGCCATATGTGGGTGGACAGAAGGTCGATATTAGAACCAATCATCGCAGTGCTTGATCCTGCTAGCGCTAGGTCTTCTGGTTCTACTGCGGGTTCATCGCCAAACACCCATGCCAGTTTCTCTGCCCATCTATCCCTTTCATTTGTGATCAAATACTCTTTGTCTTCCTCTATGTTGTTGAGGGCTAAAAGATGATTAAACCAATCATCATCAAACTCAACTGCTATATTTGCATGCGCTTCGTTGTTCTTTTTAATTTTTTGAAATGAAAATGTGATGATAAGATGTTGTGGCCAAGTCCCTTTAAGTAACCAGGCCATTTGTTCATCGTTTACTTTCGTAATAACTTATGGGATAGTGAGCAATTGAGTACTTTGACCCCTTCTCGAGAAGTTTATTGACTTTTTGCTGATTATTATTTATTTTAAGGCTATCAATTTGTTGATAAGTCTTAAAATTAATATGCCACTTTTTAGGCGTTTGGACCTAAAATTACTTCCTTGGATTTATTATTCATTTTATGAACAACAATCAAGCCCATAATTTTATATGATATGGAGGTAAGAAGGGATGACAGAAATACAATTACTTCATTAATTGAAATAACACTTCTTAATCATAAAATATCTTGAAATAGACATTTATTAATTGAACTCAAATAATTACATAGTTTTCTAGGAAGATACCTACTATGTAATATCACTATGATTACTAAGATACTTGCCCTACTACTTGATCTATCAAGCATGTAGATGGGCAAAGCTAATGGTTATTTGCGGCTCCTCATGTTCAACTACATCAAGGTCATCATCATTTGAGTAATCTTAATCCAAGAGCATAGAGGAGGTCCAGCACCGATCGAAACCCCTCCTGGCCTGGAAACACCACCAACCCGGTTCGTGCTCGCCGGCCATCATCTCCACTAGTTTGTACATATGACGCCATAACGTCACAGTCGGCTTGACCGTGATGATTTCACAGATGACTTAGATGGCCAAAATACCTCCCCAAGAGTTAGGAGATATCTAACCCAGCGATATATTATATGCGTTCATCAAGTCCTTCTCGAACTGAGTGAGAGGGTATCTGAGACCCATCTCCATGGCCTTATAGTAAAAAGTTGTGCAACCTGGAGAAGGAGATAAAATAGTGTGGAACGCTCCTGGTTGGACCAAGAGATAAGGATCCTTTATTTGAAACCTTGCAGCTTGGCCTCGAGGGTCCGCAAGAAGTGCTTTTATTAAATAAGTGAGGGGAAATTTGGAGCCTGGACCCCCCTTCGGATCCAAGTTAGGGTACTTTAATCGGCCAGATGTGGACGCTTCACCTTCATCTCCCGGCATAGTTATCCTAACTACACCATCAGACATTTATCAGTCTAAGTAACTCCTCGAAAAAGGATAGGCCAGGGAAACCTCCTAAGGAAAGGGAATGATGCCCTCGGCCTCCTCTTCTCCCTGCAAAGGAGAACTCAGGAGAGAGACCGCATCGGGAACGACCGAGGGATCTGGGCAACTTATTAAAGTTAACACCAGCACCATTCCCATCCTCTTTACCTCCTTAGACAAATTGTAAGGAGGCGAAGTTAGGGGTGTCATTGGCTCGGACGAGCACCCCATTATTTATGAACAGAGGGGTCGGCCGATTTTATTAAAAGGAAAGAAAAGAACTTAAACAAAAATCAAAAGAAGGGGGTATGTACCTGGTCGGACAAAGATTGGAATCAAAACTAGAACGAGAAGGAGGCTTGACACCGGAGAGAGAGAAAGATAAGATTTTAGAGGTTTTTAGAGAGAGAAGTTCTAGAGGAAATGATCTCAAAATCCTCTCCTCCCCTCATATTTATAGGTGGCCTCGGGGAATGTGTAAGGCAAACATCCCCAGCGTCCGATAATGGACCTGGATGCGCCATTCAAAGAATCTGGACGCGTCCATTAATGGGCCTTTCCTAAGCGGCCCAAATGAGCTTATTGGCCGAATGTCAAGGTCCAAAGAAGTCGAAATGCCACAAGTAAACTCCAACCCCCAAGAAGTTGAAACGTCCCAAAGGACTCCCATATCCAAGAATCTGCATCTGCCAAGTGGCACTTACAGAAGTGTAAAATCCTACCCAACTCATCAACTCGAGATTAGCGTCAAGGCACCCACTCGGACAGCTTCAGGCTCATTAGCCCCTCATTCGAGTGGCGTCCTACTCACTCGGCCAAGGGAGATCTTATTACTCTCCATTGCTGAGCCGCTTTCTTAGTCAAAGAATGGCTAAGTAACAAGCGCACCCACTCGAAAAGCTTGGGACTCATTAGCCCCTCATCTGAGTGGCGTCCTACTCACTCGGCTAAGGGAGATCTTACTCTCCATTGCCGAGCCACTTTCTTAGTCAAAGAATGGCTAAGTAACAAAGGCACCCACTCGGACAGCTTGGGGCTCATTAGCCCCTTATCCGAGTGGCGTCCTACCCACTCGGTCGAGAGAGACCTTCCTCTCCATTGCCGAGCCGCTTTCTTAATCCAAGAATGGCTAAAAGGCACCCACTCGGACAGCTTGGGGCTCATTATCCCCTCATCCGAGTGGCGTCTTACTCACTCGGCTAAGGGAGACTTTCCTCTCCATTGTCGAGCTGCTTTCTTAATCCAAGAATGGCTAAGTGATAAAGGCACCCGCTTGGACAACTTGGGGCTCATTAGCCCCTCATCCAAGTGGCGTCCTACTCACACGGCCATGGGATACCTTACTCTCCATTGCCGAGCCGCTCTCTCAGTCAAAAAATAGCTAAGTACTCAAGGCACCCATTCGGACAACTTGAGGCTCATTAGCCCCTCATCCGAGTGGCGTCCTACTCAGCCAACAAGAAGAGTCACTTGGTCAGCACCTCCACCCCTCACCTCGAAGGACTAGGTCGATCACTCATGTCACCCGGATCGGTCACCTCTCCTCCCAACTAGAAGAGTGACCCGGTCGACGCATATATCCCTTACCTCATAAGACCAAGTCGGTCCCCCAAGCCACTCGGTCGGTCACTCCTTCTCCCGACGAAGAGGAGCGACCTGGTCGACACTCCACCCTGCAAGTGACCGGGTCGGCACCCCTATTCTCCGGAGACCGGGTTGGCACCCCTCTTCTCTAGAGACCGGGTCCGCACGCCTCTCCTCTAGAGACCCGGTCGGCACCCCCCCTTCTCCAGAGACCGGGTCAACACCCTTTTCTCTAGAGACCAGGTCGACATTCCTTGTCTTCAGTACCGGGTTAGCACTCGTAAGCAACTCGATCGGCGCCTCCTCAACACACCTAAGCGGCTCGGTTAACACCCCTTACGGCCCATGGAAGAATTGGGTCGGCCACCCTTTGGTCACCTAGCCCTTCATCTCTTGAGTCCAAAGGATCTAAGCTGATCGGTGTTCCGCCACGGGTGGGCGACATTTAGCTGAACCTCCATGATCCCCCACCCTTGGCGTGGGGCTAATTGTTTGGGCTCAATTCAACCATAGCCCAATCATGAGGTGGGAGGGCCAAACAGGTGATCTTGCCACCTGGTCTCAGGAAGCCCATCCAAATGAGTGCTTTCCGGCGGGAGGTTCCAAAACATTATAAATACCAGTTGCCTTATCAATGAGCAGGTATTGGATTATTACCTAACAAACCAGAGCATATCTCTCTAGCTTGATCATCAACTGACTTGAGCGTCGGAGAGGCAATCCCGGAACAACCTCTGGGGCAGTCTAACCTTGCCTTTTTCCAGGATTCCGGTGTACGGACAATTTACTCAGGACAACGATATTTGAACTGATACCTGATAGCGATTTTAAACAAGTTATAAAACCCTATTCTTGCAAGTGTACAAGACTTAGTAGTAAGTGATAAATAATAGGGTATCGTATCCACAGGGAACAGTTGATTAAAATTAAATCTAATGTCTACTAATTTAATCCTAAATATAAATATAATGAATTTTTTTTGTGAACTAATTAAACTAATCTGAAATATATATTAAACTAAGTAAACTTGACAATAACAAAAGTGAATCGGAGAACAGACAATAATACGGAATCTAGGATAGTCGAATCCACCACTAATAATATGACTAATATATTAATAGGAATGAGAATTAATAGTTTTATCAAGTACCCTAAACTACAAGCCGGAATACTCATAAAATTTGTATTGCGATTAATTAGGTGACATAACTTATCTAACCAAAGCATAAATTATTCAACTTTTAACCACAAATCATCAAACACCATTGCATAACATCACACTTTGAACTACAAGAACAAAGTATGTAAATTTGATAACAATAAAAACTAATAAATCATTCTACAAGAATGATTATCAATCTATATTGCAAACAATGATAAACCCAATAATAATCTTAATAGTTATGCAATCATAAACCAACATCAATTCTCAAACACAATTAAACTATCGATTCATACTAATAGAGTTTCATCTAAGTCCTAGAAAAATAAATTAGCTATTCATAATTGAAGAGAATATCACCCAAATAGGAAAATTCATGGTCGAATTTCTGTTTCGGGTCTCGATTCGGCGTTGTTTTGCTCTTCAATCTGTACGAACTGCTGCCTGTCTTCTGTCCCACTCCTTCGTCTGCTGCGTGCTACCCTTTATTATTGATGTATGGGTTTTCTTTTAATCAAAGCCCACCACTAATATTTCTCCTCCTTTGTGCGTGTAATCTTTTTCCCAGGAATCAGATTTTCCTCCTTTTCACTTCTTTTATTTTTCTTTTATTCTTTTATTTCTCCTTCTTACTTCCATTTGCTGCTTCACTTGTAGTTGTTGGTTACTTTGTGGGTTTGGCGATAATATTGGGCTTCACCTATTACAATTGCTAATGTCCGTTTTCATTTCTTTGACTCCAATATTATAACGTACCTGCCAACAACAGATATATTATTAATACTATAAAATATAGCATAGGTCACACTAATAAATCATCATATAAACGTAATTTCTAAATAAAATATGAAAACAATTAAAACCCACAACTTATAAGTTATAATACTAATAAGGATCTACTAAGAGGGAATAAGAAGGTTATAATATATAATAATTCATACTTATCTCTATTATATAAGGGAAGGGGGGAGCAATGGTGTCCTCTTTTGAAACGCCTATTTTGCCCCCCTTCTCTTTCTAAATTACAAAAGGAATGTCAAAATCAAAATACCGAAAATAAATTTACAACAATCACTCATAAATCACTTAAAAGGAGAAACTTTACAAATCACCCATACAATTGAAAAAATCACGTTATAAAAATCACGCAAATCACTCAAATAATCTGGAAACTTTATTAAAACTTAAAATTAATATACAAACTAAAACTAATAACCTAGAACGTCAATACATGCAAAAACATTTACAAAAATTTAGTTACGAATCACTATTCTCAAGAACCATTCACAATTAATCGTGGGTCATGATAAAAAAATAGAGGTGTATTTGTAGTGAAATAAGAATTTAGAAATTAGACAAGGAAAAAAATTATTTACTTTTTTTATTAGTGTTTCCTATATATAATGAAACTTTTACATATATCTGACGTATTTTTTTCTATTATATAATAGCGATAAATTATCAAGGTAAAAAGGTTTATATAAAATATCATTCAAGAATTAAAGTACAACATATCTCTATTATATAAGGGAAGGGGGGAGGAGTTATATATGGTGTCCCCGAATGAAGAGACTATCTTACCCTCTTCCCATTCTAAATTACAAATTCACTTACAAATCAGGGCTTCAAACAAAAATATCAAAAATATAATTATAATAATCACTCACAAGTCAACTAAAATCATAAAATTGCATAATTTACGTTATGCAAATCACTAAAATAAGAAACTTTACAAAAACTTAAGAATTCACTTACAAACTACAACCTATGAAAAAATTGACTTAAAATCAAAGTGTCTACTTTCTTTACAATTTATGAAGTATTGTACTTGATTCAAAAATCAACTAAAAAATTATAATATTAGAAATCATAAATAAATTCAAAAAAATTTCTATTTTATTCATAGAATTTAACTTTGAAAAGTAAAAAAAAAAACAAAAAGAATGGTGAGAGACTTAAGTGATAGAAACTAAACCAATCAAATTTTGCAACTAAAAACAATTATAATTCGTATGTATAATGTTCAAATTTTGACTCTTATGTCGAAGAAAATTGAATTTCTATTCGAAAAAAATTCAAGCACGCATCGCGTGCAAAAAAATCTAGTCAATACCTAATCAACGAACCTCAACATACTTAATTTCTGGATAGAAACAAGTATGATCATGTATCATTAATATTATATGTAATGTTTAGATTTAAAGCCTGCACCAGCTTAGATTTAAAGTATGCAGGTTATTTAGTTTTGTAATTGATTGGTGAATCAACGCTATATAATTCAAATGTTATAGTTTTCTCTTTCTTTTTACTCATTATAATTGTGTTTCTTATCATTGGAATTTATGTGTATGCTCTGTTAATTGTCAATGGAGATTAAAGTTGCAGTAATAGTGGTAGAGGGTGGCAGTTATGGATGAAGCAGAGGAAAAAAAGATGAGTTGTGACAGTTACAATAAATAGCAAAATCACTAGAAATTGTGCAAATTAGTCGAAAGATTTGATATCATGTGCCTCTTTGATGAGGTCACATGATTAGATACCTACTATAGCAAGTTAGGCAACCTCATGATCCAATCAAAGTCACACCCCCTCAAATTTAGGACCTACATAGGTTAATTGATAGTTCAAACCTTTTGAAAATGTTGGGCTATAGTTGAGATCCCTAGCGTAAATTTTTTTCTTTTTAAAAATTTCCGCTCATCTTCTATCACCTGTTTTTTGAGAATTCATCCTTTCTTGTATATCATCTCGTGTTCATGTACATCATTTAGGATTCCTTTCAGTGTCCATCTTGTTGTGAAAGTCTCATCCACTTATTAACTCCATTAGAAGTCCATCTACCCCATATGTCTAAGTTCATCTAGTTTCACTACATTTAGAGTCCTTAACCTCGTCTAACTCTATTCATGTTAGGTGTCTTAACCTTATCTAGGTTCACCCATCTAAGAAGTCTAAGGCCATTAGAATTCTTACCATCTTATGAGTCTAAAATTTATGTAAATCCATGCATAATAGGAGTCCATATTTGTTACAATTCTGTTCGTCTTAAGAGTCTCAAATCCATTAGAATTCCGATCCGTCAGTAATAGGATTCTAAATTCATTTGATTTCCATTCATTTTAGGAGTCGTCCATGTCCACTAGAGTATCATGCATATTAGGAGTCTAACATCCTTCAAAGTTCACCAAGTCTAAAATTCTAAGGTCATTAGAAGTCTATCAACTCTAGGATCCTAAAGTCAATAGAGTTCCAAATCCATTAGGTCTGCATATATAATAAAATCCCTTTGCATTGCATAGTCCATCGTTCATACACTTCATGCATAACTAGAGTCCATAAGAGTCTTATTGCATCCATATTATCCATTTCATTTCATGCATTCCACATTCAGTAGTCTATGAACTACAAGCGATCTGATTCCCTCGGTTGGAATATGTAGGTAGCCTTTACAGGTTCGAACGCATTGATTGAGTCATGCATAGATGCATTAGATGTAGGTGCATCCAAAAGATTTATGCATACATGTGTTAAGTGATCTAGTTGCATCCAAAGAAAAAATACAACAAAAATAATTCATACATCCTAAGGGTAGTTTAGCCATTCGTTGCATTCAAAAAAAAAAATGTGCACTTGGAATAAGCTAAACGTTTATAGAAGATCGACTTTTAGATAGAAATTAGTTTCAAACATATATTCCATCATTCCATTTCTCTCTTTCTCCATCATCCCTCTTTTTCTAAACTCTCATTATCACGGCCAACATTGTTATTAAGATTGGCGGACAAACCAAGAACCACCTAGGGTTTAACACGGGGATCATAACCTTGATCCTAACCACAATAGGAGTCTTGTCGGAATGGGATGAACCTAGGTCGACAACTTTAGGGGTGCCAATTTTCTTGCCAGCCCTAGTAGAGGCCTGTGGTCGCCCGCCAATTATTCTCCATTGATAATGTTCATCTCTGCTTATCTTACCCCGACTGAAGACTTCATCCCAGTCCGAAGGCCCTTCAGAGGAACTGACATCTTCGGAATTATTCGGCGGCACCGCCACATATACCCCAGCTAATCCCAAATTAGTACCACATTATTTAATGTCGGACTTGTCTAAAGCCAACCAATATTGACGACTAATTGACTCTATCTCGACATCATCAGGAACATCGATGTCAGGGTACTCTTTAACAAGAAGTTCACCTAGGGTTTCATGGCGAAGCTTTTTAAGGATCTCGGGATCAAAGGAAGGCTCGAATTTTCGTTTTCGACTATCCTCTTCCACCCTGATACCCGACAAGCCTTGAGCCACTTCCTCCCTAATGACAGAAAGAGTTCGGCAAGTCGAAGGGTGAGGCGGAGACAAACACCCTCCTTTACCGGTAGAAGAAGAGATTTACTCAGCCTCTTCTACTAAAATCAGGGTTTCCTTAGAGGAAAATTCTGACATAACAGGGGTCTCGCCAAAAAGAGAGACCACAAGGTCCTTATTCTGACAATCGCTGGAGGCACCAGAAATCCCCACAATTCTCGAAGCAAAAATAAATAATATATATATATATATATATATATAAAGTATTAAAAGAAGAAATGCAAGGAAAAGGGGAACTTTACCTTGAAAAGTAATGCAGGAACCTAACAAATGGAAGTTCGAAAAGCGATGGAAAACATGGAAAACTCCCAGCGAAACTGGAAAATCCACAAAAGAAAAAGAAATCCCAGTCAGACAGAGAATTGAAAACGGTTAAAATAAAGCCCTAATCTAGAAGAGAGATGAAAGCAACTAAGATTTTGAGTGAAAGGCCCTAAGAGAGAAAGAAATCCAAGCAAAGTCGAAGAAGAAAATCACTGAAGAAGAAAAGACTCTTAGAGAGTAAGGAAGAAGATGAAGGAGGAAGAAAAGGAAGAGCAGTTTAGAGAATAAGAAAGAAGAGAAAGAAAAAAGGTATTTAAGGAAAGAATTAGATGTCCATGACTGCAAGGCTAAATAACCACCCCAGGAATTCCTAACACGTGGCTCTGACCCATGCCATTTTGTTTTCGAAAACACGTAGTTTCAACTCCCCTGTCAGATCCTCGACAAGCAATGACGGTTCCAACGCCATCACTTTGGGAGGGCTAGTTGTACGGGATCATATAACTCCTTGGGGGTTGGCCAAGATCAAAGATGGCAGCCATCATACAATGTCAGTTGTCTACTCTCCGCTGAGCGACAACTCCCTCGTAATAACTTCGCTGGACCAACAAGTTTGTACTACTTGCCGGTCGAACTGGAGTTGCTGGCCTTACAAATGATCTAAACAATAAAATATGCATGTATGTATATTATGATATACGCCTGTACGGATCAGATTAATTATGTAAACCTGTACGGATCATATTATGATATACACGTGTACATAGAAGATTCCATATAAAGGAACCGACCTACTGCTCAGCGCCTATAAATATACTACTTACCTTATCTGTACATTACCTTAACACGCCTTGTCTTAATTAGGCATCGAAGTGGGTTTTGTCGGCAACCCTCTGAGATCAGTTATCCTTGTTACTTATGCATGTACACCGACAAACATTCACCGACATTCCTTTTTTTCTTTAAAGAGAAATTTCATTAATTGAAGGCCAAACGACATCTACAATAGATATTAAAAAAAACAAGATACAATTAAACAAGGTTAAATCAAATTCGTCTTCGAAGAAACTATAATGAACCAGATTGAGCCATACAGCGCAGCCCCCTTGTATTTGCTGAATCAAACAACTATTGATGAGGAAGTCTATCATTCTGACATAGTTTGGGAAGAGCATGCTTGATCGAGTCATGTTAACCGCATCTGAGATTCCAATACCTTCATGTTGAGTTTTGAACTTCAACCAATATGAACAATTTCTCATACCTAAAAACAAAACAACCACACTCACAACTCCCATAGGGGAGAAGGAGATCTCCACATCAGCGACTAAAAACCCCATAACAGGATTTGAAGAAATCTCATAAAGAGATACTAATAAAATTCCTAACACTGCAAAGCCTTGTCATCCCTTCAACAATCGTCAACCCTTATTGTCCATTGTTTCACATGCGAAACAAACCTAGCTTTGGGCCTCTTGATATTTGTCTCTTTTGGATCCTTGATTCCCTACTAGTTTCGAACTCCATGCTCTCGTAGGTTGTAAATTTGGACTTGGGCCCTTTGTTATGTAAAAGAAAAATATATTAACTATATCTCCTAAATTTTTTTATTCACTTTATTATGAAGAAGTATTTAGAAGTAGTCCATTTATCTTTCTCCATGACTCGAGGAGGGCCACACAGCTCACACACTAATTCCTTCACTAGCTCAAGCCGCCTCCTCCACAAATTCACCGGTATCAATCCGCCCTGTTCACCAGTCACCACCATCGGCTATGTCTACGACGCCATTTCACTCAACACTACTTCCGGGTAGACTGACCCCGAGTTCACTCAGATCAACTCGTCGCATAATAAAAAATACTTCAGCCTTTTTTTTTTTTAAAAAAAAAAAGAGGAGAAAACGCATCATATCTCTTTCTTCTCCCCATCCCGATTTTTTCTCCTTCAAATCTCTTGCAAATTTCCCATGTCAGATGAAAATATTGTTGTTTCTCAATTATAATCTTCAAAAGAAAATTGGGTTGTAGGTTTGTAATTCCAATCTTCTTCTTTGTTCTGTATTTTATGTTAATTGTGCACATTTCAATTTGTAATTCCGAATTTCATTTTCGAATAATGTGAGATTTGAGAATCTGAATTTCAGGTGTTGGGTATTGATTTTTTTAATTTGGGTGCTTTCTGGAAAAATATTGGAATCGTCCATTTGGGTCACGAAAATATGTACAATTAAGAATTCATCCAATTTGGGTGCTCCCTGTTTTGCATTACATATTGCTAATGATTACTTTATGTGTTTGGTTAAAAAAAAAATTAAGCTTTTAATTTGATTATAGATTTCATATTACAAACTGGATACCGAGTTAGTTTTGAGTAGTTTAGCTAATAAATAAACAATTTGCATGTTTCTTTGCTTTGATTGTCTTGTATTGTATGGCTATATGTTGCCTTAGCAGTCTAATTTACACAAGCAAGTTGAAATAGTTACCTCAGCCGTGTAATTTTTATGGTGATATTGCTTAAGTAAGTTTTCTATTGTAATGAGTTTTCTTTTGTTTAATTTAATGAAAACTTTCCATTAGAATTTTTTATCTTGCATATTTCTTTAAATCTTATGTCAGGGGTCCATTTTTCGAATTTTTCCTTCAGAACTAAGTGCTTGTTTGGTTGATATTCTTTAGCCTAGAAAGTTAAAGTTCTTAGAAATTGGAATCTCTTGATGTTGTTAGGT
This sequence comes from Beta vulgaris subsp. vulgaris, assembly GCF_026745355.1. Lineage (NCBI taxonomy): Eukaryota > Viridiplantae > Streptophyta > Magnoliopsida > Caryophyllales > Amaranthaceae > Beta > Beta vulgaris. Next base: position 37,885,806 of record NC_079208.1, read on the forward strand.
TGCAAATTCATGGGAAGTAGAAATTTTTAGGAAGTTTCACCTCCCACAAAATGGAGGAAATTACTTACCTAGGGGAACCTAGGTAATTGGAAGTTCCCATGAATTACCAAAGAACATTTAACAATTCCTAAGAAATATAATTACATGGGAAAATAAAGTTCGAAGGAATCTGCACTTTCTATATGCAACCAAACTAGCTCTAATAATATAGAACGCGCTCATAGTAGTGTTCTCTTATGTGTAAGTGCAGCTCAAAATCATAGTCTGATCCGATTCAAGACCAATTCTGCATTACTCAGATATGGACTAAGATGGGAGACCAAGACGAGAGATTGGAAAATGACTATGGGGATGAACTATCCTCACTCAATTTTAGCCAGGTATATATTGCACATTTGCTTTATTCTCAATTTCATTATTAGCAAAAGATGTAGCGACCAAATAAACTGTTAAAACCTCTTTTCTAAATGTTATTATTAAGGAATGTTATCTTCTCGAGAAAAGTCAAATCCCGAACGATTGTGCATGAAAAGCACATATATCAGTAGCAACGCCATAATTAGATTGAATTATATTTCACGAATCAATACATGTTTTATATTAATTTATTAATGTTTTATTGTATTTTATATATGATGTATATTTAAACCCTAATTAATGTTGTACTTAGTAAAGAAAATGTTGTATACGGAAGTACCTAACTTACATATTTATTGAGTCATGTATTAAATTACAAATGAATGTTCCATATTAATTTATAAATGTTGTATTGTAGCTTAAAAATGTTCTATCTAAATATTTATAATTTACCTAAATGCCCATGATATATATATATATATATATATATATATATATAATATATATATATATATATATATATATATATCTCTATTATATAAGCCAAGGGAGGAGGTGTGGTGTCCTCATTTGAAATTACTATAATACCCTCTAATAAATTATAAAAACTTTTTTTTTATAATAAATTTAAAAATGAGAATCAATGCAACTTACCCTATGGAATAAGTCAAAAATGGAATATGCAATCACCATTAATAACTTGACTTGATTAACACAATAAATTCACGAAATTAATTAGAATCTTCAATTAAAAAAAAGTTAGTGATATATCGTGACAACATAATATTTCATATTTACAAACTTCAAACAATATGGTTTATTAAGATTTACAATAGTTTCTTTCAAAAAAAAAAGATTTACAATAGTTAAAGAACTATACTAAAGCCGCTGACAAAGAATTATTAAATCTCGACCAAAATTTTCTAACAATTAAATATCGATCACCTTTAGCTAAAAAAGTTAATAACATCTACAAAAAAAAACCTCAATAATTTAAATCATCGCCAAAATAATTTTAGATTAAAATTATATATGTCTGACGCACGCATCGCGTGCATATACGGCTAGTATATATAAAGGCAAGATCACATGAGAATGTTCATTACATGAGAAATGAGAATGAATTTCAAGTACACGATTAGATCAGAGTTAGAACACTTGTTCATTAGAGTTATACCCCCTAAAAAATTTTTGAGCCCAATTTTTTTTTCTAATATTCTTTTTTAGGAGTTACATCACTTTATATATATATATATATATATATATAGAGAGAGAGAGAGAGAGAGAGGTGAGTTCATATGATAATGCATACTTACATAAGAAATGAAAATAATTTTACGTGCTATAACTCTTATGAATAAGTGATGTAACTCTAATGAAAAAGTGATATAACTCAAAAAAAAAAGAATATTAGAAAAAAAATTCAATTTTTTTTTTTATGGGCTCAAAATTTGTTAAGGGGGTATAACTCTAATAAACAAGTGTTGTAACTCTAATCCAATCGTGTGGTTGAGATTCATTCTCATTTCTCATGTAAGGAGCATTCTCATGTGATCTTGCCTCTCTCTCTATATATATATATATATATATCAAGTCTAGTAACTTGAGATAAGTTCTAATTTGTTTTAATGAGGTTCAAATAAGACTTATAAAATTTACTTCAGGTGAGTCTATAAGAAAATGAGGTGAAAAAAAAGATAGTTTGGCATGATTCAATACTTGATAATTTGAGGGTCGAAAGTATCTCATTTTCCTTTAAAAATAAAAAATATTTGCATGAACAATATACTTTATTGGTCTTTTTTGGGTTGTTGCCTTATTATTTTTATGGTATTACTGCAAGCTTTTGACTATTAGTATTTTTTATTATTTATAAATTATTTGAAAATTATCATAAAGTAATTTAAATATTGACTTATTAATATTACTAATTACAAACTTATAAGGATCGTGCGATGCACAGGTTACATCTAAAATTATGCGTTCTATTAAGATAGTTAATCTTAAGAAACTTATACTTTGTATTATTATTACTCTGTGTGTTTCTTTCTAGTATGCTCACTTCACTTTGGGGACCGAAGACGAAGTACAAAAGTGTGAGAAAGAAACTGAAAAGTCACAGAGAGAACCTAAAAAGTGGATTAGAATATTAAAAAGTGGAAGAGATGTATGGAAAAAGAGGAGAAAGTAGATGAGACATGTTACCAAGTATAGAAAAAACAACAGCTTGTAGATTAAAAAAAAACTGACTAAAAAGGAAAGTGTGTAGATTAAAAAGAAACGGAGGGAGTAGTAGTTAAGAACCATGCAATTGTCACTCAATTGTAGCAAGTGAACCCATCCTAGAAGGTGTCTCTTCCACATGGAGTTATTGGTTATTTGTTGCAAGTGGTTTTGATATCGGAATAAATTTGCTTGCTATGTTAAACTTCTAGCCTATAATCGTTGAAATATTGCATTGCTCAATGCTCAACAGGAAGAGGGTGAACTGCTATTCCCAAAGACGAGGAGCAGAAGGCAATACAATAATGGTACGGCACCATTCCTCAAGGTGGAAGGAGGAGAAGGGATATGGTGGGGAATGATGATAGAACCCAGAGAAGCTAAGGAGCAAATACTTTATGCCTTGCCTATGGTGATAACTAACGTGTGCTACTATCTTATTCCGCTGGTTTCTGTTATGTTTGCGGGTCATCTTGGTCAGCTTCAGCTTGCTGGTTCTACTTTTGCTAATTCTTGGGCTTATGTTACCGGTTTCGCCTTCATGGTTAGTAGTTGTACTACTTCGTAATTATCTATATTATTGCTATTATTATCATTATTTGCTGTTTCCTTTGGTCCATATGCTAATGAACTGTGAACATATTTTGGGAATGTAGCTTGGACTAAGTGGTGCACTTGAAACACTATGTGGGCAAGGGTATGGTGCAAAACTATACAACATGCTGGGAATATATCTTCAAGCATCATGTATAATTTCATTCTTTTTCGCCATATTAATATCAGTGATCTGGTGGTTTACCGAACCCATTCTAATTTTTCTACATCAAAACCCTGAAACCTCTAAAGAAGCAGCTACCTTCCTCAGATGTCTAATACCAGCTATTTTTGCCTTTGGGACCATCCAAAACATCTTGCGTTACCTCCAAACACAATATGTAGTTTGGCCTACTGTTGTGTGTTCTGTTGTGCCTTTGCTCTTCCATTTTGGCATCAACTATGTGTTGGTTTACTGCACCCCCCTCGGTTTTAGTGGCACCGCATTGGCTACTTCCATCACATTTTGGATTTCAGCCATAATGCTGGTTCTTTATGTGAACTATGGTAGGGATTGCAAGCATACTTGGACCGGGGTTTCCAAGGAATCATTTCATCATGTCTTTGGCAACTTGAAATTGGCTTTACCTTCTGCTGCAATGGTCTGGTAAGTAGTGCAAATTTTATTTTCTTGTTGGGCCCTCTTCACATCGACTTAAAAAAGTACGCCCTCCGTTTCATTTTAATTGTTACACTTTGATATTTTACACTATTCACAAATTTCACTTTGACCATCATTTGTGATTTATATGCGGATGAAAATATAGTCATGTGGGATCTTGTTTGATTCATCATAACATGTATTTTATTAATATGTACTTTTTATAATTTTTACAAATACAAAATTAAAGATATATGTCCTCAAAGTTTTGCATTGACATGCCTAAAAAGTGTACGTGTGTAGATTAAAATGAAACGGAGGGATTAAGATTCACTAACATCGTGCTTGATCAATAAATGCAGATTTTGTGAGTAAAATCAGTTTAAATTGTAAATAATTAGTAAATTGCATAAGAGAGAAACACTACAAAATCAGCAAAAAAAACAAGTTCTAATGAGTAAAAGTAAGTTTTTATAACTATTATTGTTTCACTTGGCCATTATGCTGGTTCCGTATGTGAACTCTATCAGTTCGGTTTGAATCAAGTGACGAACAAAAGGCCATATATCTTTACTTTTTTTGTCCTTGTCTAACATGTGAATATGTATATAATTTGAATGATGTCTCGATCAGTTTGGAGTATTGGGCTTTTGAGATCTTGGTGCCGTTGGCTGGACTGTTTCCGAACTCTGAAATGACCACTTCTCTTATTGCAATGTGGTAATAAGATAATGGAATGTGGCATACTCTTTTTCTTAAGTTAAGCATTGACTTAAGGACATAAAACTTTTATTTGTTTGATAATCATTATCCCTTTCACCAGCGTCAATACAGAAGCAGCTGCTTTCAACTTTACATATGGCTTGAGTGCTGCAGCAAGGTACTTCCATATTCTCGATAATAGTTTTTTCTCTCATTTTGTGAATCTTAATGCTAAAACGTTTATCTTTCGGTAGCACGAGGGTTTCAAATGAGCTTGGAGCAGGGAGGCCGAATCAAGCAAAGCACGCAATGGGTGTGACATTGAAGCTCTCAATCCTGTTAACTGCTATAATTCTTCTTGCTCTAGGTTTTGGACATGATGGTTGGGCAGGTTTCTTCAGCGACAACACTGATATGATGCGTGCATTTGCTTCCATGACACCTTTTGTTTGCATTTCAATCTTTCTCGACTCGGTTCAAGGCATATTATCAGGTACAACACCATCAAAAATTTCATTGCATTAATACAATCTTTGAGTACATTCACTATACATTCGGGTGTATCTTGTCAATAGCGGTGTGCAGGGGATGTGGCTGGCAGCATTTAGCTGTGTACATAAATTTGGGAACTTTCTACCTCATTGGCATGCCAATTGCATGCTTACTGGCCTTCACGTTCAATTTGGGTGTCAAGGTAATAATTCATCAATTCTCTCTTTGTGCACTAAATTTGTTACTAATTATAAAGGAAAATTTTGAATACAAGTTTTTGCGAAAAACAACATTTTAAAAAAAATCTGCCAAAATAAGACTTTGAAAATAATTTCTTTTGCAAGTAACAAAACCTTGACCTATTTTTCGGGCATTGACTAAGTATTTTGCGGTTTCGACTCACTAAAACCAAACTTGGCAAGGCACGTAACCCATATTTCAACTCGATTTCCCTTCATATATTGATGAAGTGAACATCGGAAAATACTTGGTAAATGTTGAAAAATAAAGTCAAACAGTGTTGAAACATAAGAGATGTTGTTCACGTGCACTCCACATGTTTGGTTTTAACGAGTCAACGCTGAAAAATGCGTGGTCATGTCAGAAAATGGGTCGATGTTATCCCTTGGAAAATATTTTCTTCTTAATGTCTTCTTTTGCCATATTTTTTTTAAAAGGTTGTTTTTCACAAAAAAAAAATTAAAAAAAATTGTTTCTGACGAATTTTCCAATTATTAATGAATGTATACTGACTTCTTTCCCTTTTTTATGTGCACTAATTATTGGGTGATTTAGGGTCTGTGGATTGGCCTGATATGTGGCCTCATGGCTCAAAATGTTTCTCTTTTTCTTGTTACTCGATCCCAGGATTGGACTACAGTTGGGCTTTCTCCCGATGGTAATGAAATTGGCCTTAGTATGATTAGACAGGCTAATAAATTCTAGGGATTAACTATGAGTTCTTCCAATCAAATGTACATAGTTGTCTAGAACTCTAGATTTTGGGTGAGAAACAAGCTCAAGTTCCTTGGTTGGCTTTTTAAGGATGGACAAGTTGCTATTTGGTTAGTGGTTGTAAGTGAGTTTAAGCAAGTCAGGGAAGATAGTATGACAGTATGATTTGCTTTTCCCTTTTGCTTAGAAAATGTTTTGTAATGTGTTTCATTCGAAATATGAAAGTAGAAGATAAGGGATCATGCCTAATGTTTATTCCAATGTGCATCAAGTCCATGCACTATGTAATCATGCAAGCATTTTGACTCTTTCCGACCTTATTTAGTTAGATGTTCATTCTGAACTTGTATCAAGGCATGTAAAATAGAGAACATGTATTGTTTTTCATAGTTGTGTATATTATTTTCTTAAAGTAAGATGAATGTCCTTTGTAAATAGGGGAATTTTGGGATTCCGTTTTGTAAAGAGCAGGAATCAAACTCATCTTACAAGTGTGGAAATTAGCTCGTGATAATCGGATTTTAACTCACGACTTACAAGTGTGGAAATTAGCTCGTTATAATCGGATTTTAACTCACGACCTTGTTGTCATATTGTATATTTGTGCATTCATTATCTTAAGAAAGGTTGGTTTAATGTCTGAATGTAGCCTAAGATTGGTTCTTGCAAACATTTCCTTTTTAAGGTTTTAAGTTGTCATAAATATTCAAAAGGTTGCTTTTTGCAAAATTTGTTGTGACAAGTTTTGCTTTTGAGAACTATAAATCCTTTCAGCAATTTATTTTTAATAGTTATTATAACTATCATAACTTATAAATAATCTATATTACTTCTTAAGTTTCTTTTAACTGTAACAAATGTACTTTTTCACCATCTACACTTACCACTTTCATTGAGATTTATGATTATTACATAATGAAAAACATAATCAAGTGGGATCTTGTTAGATTTGTTATGTGATGTACTTTATAATCTGTAATTATGGATATTTGTGGCAAAAGTAATGCCTCGGGATGTGTAAGAGTGGATTTGTTGCGTTTTAAAAAAATTGAATAAAGTATAAGGTAGATTGAGGACAGGGGAAACATTACATTATAGTTTGATACTTTGATTCAACAATAAAGATGAAAAAGAACCAAGTAGCGTGAAAGGAAACAAGAAAGACACATAATCATGTCTCCCATTTAAGGATACGACGATGAAACATATTGCGGTTTTGATTGCTCCGACCTAAGGGAAGAGCATTGTGAAAAGCCACCCCAAAACTATTTCAAAAAGTGTCCAAGTCCATTTTGAAACCCAATTAATTATTCTTGATAGTTAATTGCATTTTAAGCTCAATCCTTTGGAAAAGCCCAATTATTAATTATTTTATCGTAATAAATAAATATTTTTAGATATTTTAGGATTTTATCCCGTAAAATCACATGTTCGGAGTCAAAAGATAAAACAAAATCTTTTAAAAGCGTTTCTAAAAAGAGTTGTCAAAGCGTCTCAAAAAGCAAGGCGGTGCACCAGGCGGACCTTCATGCGCCAAGCGCACCACCGTGAGTCATAAGGCCTTAGCGCAAAAAATATGCTTCAGGCGCAACTTTGTCCACCTGGTGCATCAAAATAAACCTGGCACATGACATTGTGCCACATACTGAGCCGTGCACCTGGGGCAATGCTTTGCGTGAAGTGCGATTTTTGTCTATCTACTTTAAAGTGTGTGCCACATAGGCACTGATGATCGGTCATGTCGCGTCACGCGCACATTATATTTGCACGTCACACGTCATCCTGCGTCTAGTGCAGATGGCGCTTAAAGCACACATTCATTTTTTCTATAAGTACCTCTTGATTCTGTACGTTTTCCATACAGTTTTTTCCGCTAAAACACTTCGACTTATACAACTATACACTTACGAGTACTCTCTACAAAACCTCCTTACAAAACTCATACTTACAAACACAAACACATATTTTCAGACATACATACACTGATACACACATACTTTCTTTCAAGCTTCACAATTGCTCGCCCCGAAGGTTATCAATCTCGCAGACTCAAGCCACAGATTAATCGTGAGGGTCCTTCAATAAATTCTCTTTTTTTTATATTGAATTTACTAACTATTTCTCCCTGATGTAGATTCTTGATATAAAATCATTCTATAATACATTCTAAACTTTTATTCCTTTTTTTCGATTTATTTTCATATTTATATGAAAATTATATGATTGTCCTGTTTTATTACTTTCATAACCCACATGTTATTTTTGCTAATTAAAGGCCTAAAGAATTGTTCTAATCTTAATCAAATAATTTGAACAACCTGCTAGGTTTCATGTAATTGGATTGCTTAATAACATATCAATAAAAAATATTCTTTTATGTGTTTTATGAACCAACCTAGACTAAATTAATTTTAGGGTGCATGAATATCTTTTATGGTTAATTATTTTATTGCATAAAATTGACATTAATCGATATTAAGTAGAGGCCAGAAATGGGAAACATGGTTCATGATCGTGTTCGTACCCTCACCCCCGAACTCAATCTATATATGGTTCATTGACCATCTATGGCTGGGGAAATTTCCGTTTGATAAGTCCCTAAGATATCCCTATGATTTCCCATATCCAATTAGTCAAATACGTGCTCATCTTGCGTAGGCGAAATAAAGACACGCCTACAATCTGGCGACTCTGCTGGGGAAGATTTTAAAAAATATTAATTAATTTAAAATGAGTGGGTGAATCTTGAAAAATACGATTCATTCTCTTTTTATGCATTAGAATAACACTACAGTTTTGTATATGCATGGCTATAGTGTAAGCCACCATAAGGACAATCTACCTTGCCTCATTAGCGCATGTTTTATGCATGACATCACCCCGAGGGTTTTGTGCTTTGTTCTGCCAAAAAGCTTCTTGAGCAATAGTGTTGGATCTTAGTCATAAGCAAACCTACCCAACGATGGCATTGTTTTTTTGTTCCTGACTTGAGAATTCGAGTGCGTCTTACACGTGGCCACCTGTTTAAGCAGAGGTACGAAGCGTGAGATCAATCTTTTAGTCATGGACCCTTTCAGACTTAACCTAAACCTGACCATAGTTTTAAACAAAACTGGACTTTATGTTGGAACTTTTGCATCCATGTTACATGACATTTGCTTGTGATTGTAATTTTTCCTGTTATTAATTTGTCAAGTTATCATTATTATGCAAAACCGCTTATAAAAAATATGAAAGATCGTTAATTGGCCAAAACTTCGCTTAAATCCCTGAAAAACATGTCGGGAGGAGTAGTGCGCCAAGCACATTATGTTACACCTGGCGCACCACTCCCGCACCGGATGCACGACTATGCGCCGCGTGCAGCAATGCTACGTGGCACGCAACCTGTGCATCGCAGGCTTTTCGTCAATTTAATCGTCGTGGTAGTCAATCCTATGTTAGAGCATTCTTATCAATGAACCCAAATAAATGGTTCATCCTTCTCTCTCCTCTTTTCTCTCTCCTCCATATCATTCTCACAAACCATTTTCAATTTCACTCTTAACCATGAATCCAAAGATGATGGTTCATCACTCTTTCTCATTCTTTTTTCCTACCCCACCACATTTTCTCTCTCTTTAAATAATTCTATAAAGTTGTATTAATTAATGTAAAATGAATAAAAAAAATAGCAAAATTGGTGTCTATTTATAGAGAATAAAAAAATATGAATTTTGGTATTTTTTTTTTTTTTTCAAATTGTATTTTTTGAAATATTAGCGTTACAAAAATTGTAATTTTAAAAAAAAGCTAATAAGAACCTGCCACATGGCGTGAGGTAAGTGGGCTGCAGAAAATTCTGACGCGCGTCAGAATTTCCTGCAGGCGTTCAATTTTTTTTTTTCCTTTCCAGCACCCTTTCTTCCAATCAACTAGTGACATGTGGCATGTTTGAGTTTTTTTGCTTTTTTTTTTCTACCCACATAAAGCATGGTGTGATGAATTTTAACATATGAACTATTCGGAAAACCAAATAGGTTCGCCTCAATTGATGCATGAATCCTTTACCAGTTCATGATTAAGCAAAAAAAAAAAAAGGTTTATCCTCATGAACCATTTTTTTTTTCATTGTTAAGAGTGCTCTTAGGTCCGTCTGCGTTCGTGTAGAAGCATGATCATTCTAAGGGTCTCACCTAATTAAAACATAAAAGTTAATCTTTTCATGTAAGATCGAGTCTGTCTTAAAAAAGTGCATCCAGAAAATTTGTCATGGTAGAGTCAGAATCATCATGCATGTCTACCTTCTCACTACTATCCCATAAATTTTCCCTATCAATTCTACCCAGTCATATTCAACCAATTTCAAAAAAACATACATTTTCAAAATCAATCCTACACCCTGTTCTATTCTATCTTTTTCAAAAAGGAAAAATTATTTTAAATAAGTCAACCTTTGATTGATCTTCTCAAAATAAGTCAATCTTTTGATTATCTCAAAATAAGTTAACCTTGTATCCACTTGTGCTGTAAACGAGTTAATGACTTGAAATTATGATACCTGTCACATTTAGTAGGATGACATTGTGATTTAACTCATTTATAGAAAAAGTAGATACAAGGCTAACTTATTTATAGTTAATTGAAAAGTTGACTTATTTTAAAAAGAACACGCAAAAGTTAACTTATTAAAAATAATTTTTCCTTTCAAAAAAGCATTTACTAATCATCATCGTACAAGACATTGTACAAAAAAATATTTTTAAAATTAATCCATCATATTTTCCTTACAAAAGATAAAAAAGGGGTCGTTTTCAAAAAACGATTTCGAAAAGTCTAAACCGAATCCAAACACCTTCATTCATACAAAGCAACTCAATTCAATCTACTTAGGTCCATTTAGGTCCAATTCATATCCTAGGTCTAGTTTGCATTTTCATGTAGGCCCTAGTCAAGTCCAACTCTTTCCTACGTTCATAATGGCCTAAATCTCTTAAGTCTAGCGTAGCTGTTCCTTCCATAGATCCATAACTACCCAAATCCTGTAAGACCATAATGGCAACCCCCCTAAGTCTAGCGAAACTAGCATCCGTAATTCCACATAAGCAATTTTTGAGTCTAGCCTGCTTAGCCTAATGTAAGTTCCGAAGTCCAGTTGTGTAGCCTGCTTGCTCATCAGTAAGTTCAAAGTCTAGTTGCCTAGCTTGCTTACCTTAAGATAAGAGTCTAGTCTGCCTTATTGTCCAGCCTTCCTTAAAGTCTAGCCTATTTGCTCACCCTCAAGTTCAAAGTCTAGCATTCGTAGGTCCGTATGGGCAATTCTGAGTCTCGCCTACTTAGTCTAATGTAAGTTCCGAAGTCTACTTGTCTAGCCTTCTTGCTCACCCGTAAGTTCAAAGTCTAGTTGCCTAGCCTGCTTGCCTTAAGTTAAGAGTTTAGTCTCCCTTATTGTCCATCCTTTCTTAAAGTCTAGCCTACTTACTCATCCGTAAGTTGAAAGTCTAGTCTCTGCTATATCATCACCAAAGCCCAGTCGTGGAATCCATTATGCTTGCATAGTCCAGTCCAGTCCAGTCCATGCTTGCATTTGCATATAGTTAGGCCCATGTCTCCATCATGGTCAAGCCCATACTAGTGTAGTTGAGTCCATGTCTACATTTGCATATAGTTAGGTCCATGTCTCCATCATGATCAAGCCCATACTAGTCCAAAACCATTTTCATTTCTCATCTCTCATTTCCCATCTTCGCTTCTCCATCCCTCATTTCCATTTCTCATTTCTAAAATCATATCCTAAAACTTGCAAGCAAGATCCACTCGATTTTGTTCATGATCGATCGAGATATTACAACTTAAGAATGCCTAAAAGACAAAATGTGAGCCTAATCTAAAGCTCATCAATTGCACTATCACCACCCCTACTTCATTTAGAGTCATGAAAATTACTTTGACCGCCTTCACAATAGAGGCGTGATCACTTTCATAGGATTTATCGCCTTCATAATAGAGGCGCGACCACTTCCATAAGGTCTATTTCGAACCCTACAATTAAAAGAAAATTCAAAAGGTACCACCTACGTTGTTACATCGAATTCCAACAGAATAATGAACATCTCTGTTAGATCCTACAAAGTCACTGCAAAACATGGTCAATGACACAAACTTCTAATGCTTGCTACAACGAGAATCAGCATCGTCAGCAATCCTTTGGTGCAGTGCATCAACAATTCAAAGGCTTAGTCTTTTATTTTGGTTTCCTAGTATGAGTCAGAGAGTCCTCACCCTAAGCCATTTCTATCATTTCCCATCGAGTTTATGTCACTATAATACTTCATCTATTACAACATTTCCATGTTCATTTTATTTTTATTGGTCTTCCATCATTCTATTTATGATTCTTATTCAATGATGAAAATTAAATTACCTAATAATCTTGACTAAGAAAAAAATTTGAAAAATAAAAAAATTAACAAAAATGAAAAATGTACGTACTTTGGATCAGGAGTAATCCCCCTCCCCCTCCATCATTCATTAAGCCATCATCTCTATTAGCCAAATAACCCATTCAAACTCAAAGCTCCACAAATAACCTCCAAACCCTCCAATACCCTAAACTAATAACTTGTGTGCAAGTCTTGCCACAAAAAAAAAAATCAATTCCAGACAAAAAAAGAAGTGAAAAAAATATCAAAGTGCGAAAAAAGGCAAAAGAAAAAGAAAATGCACAAGACAAAAGAAAAAATGCAAAAAGTAAAAAGAGCCAAAGGCAAATAAATAAAAAGTTAAGCTAGGGGGCTTGCATAAAAGTTCTACCCCTCGTTCAATATATCAACCCTTAAAGCCTATATAACCCATATACATGATCCTTACCTTATTCCAATCTATTAAACCTTCATGTACCTCAAGCCCTAAACCTTCCATCAACCCTAACTCTTTTTTCAAGGTATGTCCAATCCCGCTAGGTTGAAAACTCGAAAGGGCGACCTAGACAAAAGTTAGAATACAAAAACAGTATGTAATAAAAAAAATTAATTCAGATCTAGATATACAAATGGTCTGATTCCGCAAGGATACATAGGAATACTCATCTCGAGTTCCGACCGCTTCAATAAAATAAATTAGTCATGGTCTAATGACTCAACTTTCTAGAATTTAGAAGCATCCTTTTTCTAGATCCGGACATAGAATCGATTCTGAACTTAACCACGTCAAAGCCTTTTCCCACCTACATTCATTTGAGTCACAAATTTAATCTTTTAAGTTTTTATTCCAAACTCTCCTTTTCCCTGAATGACTCTCCGACAATTCCATGGTATCTGGTAATATTTGACTTTGCCTGTATCAACTTCACAAAGAAGAATCCCCAATGAAAACTCTGAATGTTCAAGACAAATCAACTACATTTCAATCCAGTCTCATACTGCCTATTTCAAGACAAGCTTACCAAAGTGGGGGCTTCCTATATGTGGTGGTTCCTCCAAATTAACAAACTCCCAAAAGTTGTAATCTAGGAACCTCTTTTATGGACCCATATTATTTACTAACAATAGTTTTCCTAAATTATACTATCCATTTCTGATAATTTTATTAATCTGCATATCCAGATCTCCTAGCCTTGCAAAATGCTGATATTGCATTGTGTTTCATACATTCTAGTCTTGCATAACCCTGACCTTGCATGACATATCATCTTCCTTAGATTTGCATAATCTTAATCCTTACATATTGTCTCATGCATCCTTAAGAGTCTAAATTTGCATTATTGCATCAGTATGTGCTTTGTATGAGGTTTTAGCACCTATTTGCTAACATCTTCTTCTGCAAGTAATCACATAATTCTGCAGGTTTTAGCACCTATTTGCTAACATCTTCTTCTGCAAGTAACATCTTCTTCTGCATATCATCTTCCTTAGATTTGCATAATCTTAATCCTTACATATCGTCTCATGCATCCTTAAGAGTCTAAATTTGCATTATTGCATCATTATGTGCTGTATGAGGTTTTAGCACCTATTTGCTAACATCTTCTTCTGCAGGTAATCATATTGCTTCTAGTTATTGTTTTGAATACTAACTTTTTTTTGCAGAAACCGACATATGTAGATCAGTTCTCAACTACAGACCATTTACAATCGTTCTTCGTCCTGACACGGTATACCTCAGTCAGAGTGGGGGCTCTTGTAGACACGTAATCGTGTCTCCTTATTTAAGGATCAGATGATGAAACATATCGCTATCTTAATTGGTTCGACCCAATGGGAGAGTAGTCTGAAAAGCCATCCCAAAACTATTTCGAAAAGTGTTAAAATCCTATTTTAAAGCCCAATTAATTATTCTTGATAGTTGATTGCATTTTGAGCCCAATCCTTTGAAAAAGCCTAATGATGAATGATTCATGGTAATTAGTTATTTTATTTTAATAAGTAATTATTTTCAGATATTTTCGAATTTTATCCCGTAAAATCAAATGTCCGGAATTAAAGGATAAAATAAAATCTTTAAAACGTGTTTCTTAAAAGAGTTGGTAGGCAGTGCGCTAGGTGCACCTTCGTGCGTCAAGCGCACCACAGTGCGTTTGGCGCAAGGCCTTGCGCCTAGTGCACATCGGTGCGTCAGGTGCATATAAACATAACACATGGCAGTGTGCCACACACCGAGCCGTGCGCCTGGGGCACTGCTCTGCGTGAAGCGCAATTTTTTTTAGCTTCTTTAAAGCGTGTGCCACGTGGGCACTGATAATTGTTCATGCTGCTTCATGCACACCAATGCACTTGACACGCGTATTTGCGCGTCACACGTGATCCCGCACCTGGCGGAGATGGTGCGTGAAGCGCACATTCCTCTTTTCGATAAATACCTCTTGATTTCCATATGGTTTTCAAACACTTTTTCCACTAAAACACTTCGACTTATACGACTTTACACTTAAGAATCCTCTCTACACAAACACATACTTTCATACATATATACACATATTTTCCTTTGGGCTCCACGATTGCTCGCCCCGAAGAATTTTCAATCTCGCACACCCAAGCCACGATATAATCATGAGGGTCTTTGAATAAATTCTCTATTTTTATATTGAAGTTACTAACTATTTATTTATGATGTAGATTTTTGATATAAAATCGTAATATTGTATATTCTAACTTTTGTTCCTTTTTTTCGATTTATTTTCATATTTATATGCATATTATATGATTGTCCTGCGTTATTGCTTTCATCATTCACATGTTATTTTTGCTAATAGAAGACCAAAAATAATTGTTCTAATATTAATTAGATAATGTTGAACCCTAGTTTTGATAATGACAAAGAAACAAAGGAACAAACTAAGTAGTGAACTAATGAGTTATTTAAGTGTATGGTGTTTAAGGTATCAAGGAACTGGGAGCATACGAAGTCAAGGAAGAAGTCAAGAGAGGATTTCAAAGGCTAAGTAAAGAAGTTTCTATGTTGATACTGGAGCAAGCATTGGATCAAGAAGAATAGAAGCTAGGCGTTTTATTTTCTAGTTCCAATGTAAAGGAACAAAGAAAGAACGGTAAGGAACATTGGCAGTCTATTTGAGAATGAGAGTTTGTTCCTTTGTGAGGAACAAACTAAGTAGCACTAAGCGAATATGTTAAAGGAACTTAGTTAATAAGGAACTAGACTTAGGCGTGCAACATAATAACGGTTAAAAAGATATTTGAGTAAGTCATGCCTAAATTATAGGAAATTAGTTTATATCTAATTTCAAATGATAAAATCAGTTTTAAAAAGAAAATCTGTTTAAGAAAAAAATTTTATTTTTCGGAAAATTAAGAAAATAAATATCCGGTTGTTAGAAAGATTTTGTTTAAAGAGATATTATTTTCTTAAAGATTAAAAATTCAGTTTTAAAGATAAAAAGAGTTTTTATAAAAACTGATTTTCGGATAAAGCTCAAGGAACTCCTATTATTTAGGAGTAATGGCTGAAAAATATCCACATTCATTTATAGTTCATGGGATCATGGGACATGATGTGAAAACGTGTTCCTTAGGGGAAGGAACATTATGGGTTAATGGACTAAACATGTATCTAGTTTTAATCCCACGTTCTTCATGATTAACACTATAAATATAGAAGTCTAGTAAGTTCCAAAGTGTTCTGACTAAGTAATTAAGTGAGTTTAACTAATTAAGTGTCAGTGCCTTCATTCTCTCATAATAGCCATTTGTTCTTTGCCTTCTTACTCTAATTCCACTAAGCTTATTTCGATCAATTGTATTTTTTTTTGGGGTAAGGGAACTTTGAGTGAAGTTCTGTAAGAGAGAGGCTTTGAGTGAAGCTTGTATGTGTGAGAAAACTTCGAGTGAAGTTGAGAGGAACTGCTGTTAAGGGAACAGTGGCTCAGGAACTTGAGTTTAGGAACTCAAGTGTGGCTCGAGTTAGAATTAGGTTGTAACAAAGTTGTTTGCCTAATTAGTGAAAGTGTTGAGTTTAAAATCCCTAGTGGTCGAGGTTGTTTCTTCTTGTTGGGCCCAAGAAGTTTTTCCTCGTAAAAATCCCTTGTGTTCCCTAGCTTGTTTATTCGTTTAAGTTTTAATTTCCAAAAAGTTACGTTTATTTCTACACCTACAATTCACCCCCCTCTTGTAGTGTTCCTAGGAAAATAACAATTGGTATCAGAGCTAGAACTCACGTAAGATAGGAAACCCTATTGAGAACAATATCCAAGGAACAATGAATACCACCGAGAAACTTGAAGAAGGTTATTCCACTCAAAGGCCTCCTATGTTCAATGGGAAGTACTACAACTATTGGAAGAATCCATGGAGATATTCATCAAAGCTGAAAACTATCAGGTATGGAGAGTCATTGAAGTTGGTGATTTCGAAGTCACAACTACAAATGACAAAAATGAGGTAACTCTAAAACCCCTCTCTGATTATGACAAATCTGATTTTGAAAAAATGGAAGTAAATGCCATGGCTATTAAATTGTTGCATTGTGGACTTGGACCCCATGAGCATAATAGGATCATGGGATGCAAATCCGCAAAGCAAATATGGGATTTACTAGAAGTAACCCACGAAGGAACTAATGAAGTTAAAAGATCGAAAATTGATTTACTTATGAATCAATATGAACTGTTTCGCATGAAATCCAAAGAAAGCATCCGAGACATGTTTACTCGTTTTACTAACATTATTAATGAGTTGGCTTCTCTTGGAAAGTTTATTTCATCTGAGGAACAGGTTCGAAAGGTTCTTAGGAGTCTTCCTAAGGACAGATGGATGGCTAAAGTCACTGCTCTTCAAGAAACAAAAGACTTCACTAAGTTCAACTTAGAACAGCTGACAGGGTCACTTATGACTCATGAGCTTCACCTTGATACTGAATATGGTGAAAGCTCCAAATCAAAATCAATTGCTCTCAAAGCAGATGATGAAGATGATTCAGACTCAGAAGAAGAAGAAGCAGCCCTCATGGTTCGAAAATTTCGAAAGATGTACAGGAACATGAAGAATGGAAACTTCAAAGGTAAAACTAAGAAATTTTCTAACAAAGCTGCTTGTCATAAATGTGTGTACAGATCACTTCATCAAGGAATGTCCTCTTTGGGAAAATGACAAAACCAAAGAAAGGAACAAGGAACGCTTTGCTGAAAGGAACAAAGAATCAAAAGCACCTTTCTCTAAGGCAAATGTGCGCAAAGCTATGATAGCTGCTTGGGAGATTCAGAGACGGAAGAAGAAGAGGAACAACAACTGAAGAAACAGCAAACCTTTGCCTCATGGAAACACTGACGAAAAAGAAGATGAAGAAAAAGTTAGGTAAGTCAACATGGTCTTGAGTCAGACTTAGATGGTAAAACTAGGCCTGAAATATATGATCTTCTTTATGATGCAATTCTTGAATGTAGAGATGAAGTGAAAAACGTAACAAACGGAACAAGCCTTAAAAGTCTGCAAGGAACACATAGAATGGCTTAAGAAAATGAGAACAGATGTCAAACAAGATTCTTTGATTATTTGATAAAAACTAAAAATCAAAGAATGTTATGAAAGTTTGAAAAATGAAAATTATCTAATTAATTTAGAGATTTCACACTTGAAGGAATTTGTCCCTGTTCTGAGTTCCTTTGATATAAGATCAACCCCTTTGAAAGGATACAGATCTGAGATTGAAAAAATGAATAAAGAGAAAATTATTTTAAAGGAACAGATCTGTAATCTTAAAAAGGAACTGGTTGTCGCAAGGAACAGAGGCAAAATCATGAAAGTTCCTAAGTGGATTGAGAAACCACAGACCAAGAGGAAGGAAGGTCTTGGTTTTGAAAACTACAAGAAAAGGAACAAGACAAAGAAATATGTGGATCTACCTAGTGACAAATTTTGTATGTATTGTGGCAAGGTAGGTCATTACATAAATCAATGTCAATTAAAATCTGAAATGATTGGAAAAACGTGACAATAAGTAAGAAAAAAATGGGCTGTCAAAACAAATCCTAGTCAAGAACAGGAACCCACGAAAGATGGGGTTCCTACAACTAACACCTAGTTGATTTTTGCAGGTTGGAGTGAGGGGGAACAACACATGGTATCTCGATAGTGGTTGTTCCAAGCACATGACAGGAGACAAAACGAAGTTTCTCTCACTCACAACCTATGAAGGTGGAAGTTCAACATTTGGTGATAATAAGAAAGGTAACATAGTTGCCATGGGTAAGGTCGGTAAGTCACCATTACACTCCATTGAAAATGTATTTTTAGTTGAAGGTCTAAAACATAATCTATTAAGCATTTCTAATTCTGTGACAAAGGAAATACTGTAAAATTTGATAAAGAAAAATGCTTGATCATCAACATTAAAACTAAGAAGGTTATCTTGGAAGGAACAAGGAAAGGGAACACATACATTGTGGATCTAGACCTTGTTCCTCAAATCAATTTAACTTGTCTTAGTGTTATTGAAGATGATTCACTTCTCTGGCACAAGCGTCTAGGACATGCTAGCTTTTCATTACTTGAGAAACTTAGATCAAAAGATCTCGTTTTAGGATTACCATCCATAAAATTTCATAATGATCAAGTTTGTGATGATGTGCACGAGGTAAGCAAGTAAGATCCTCTTTCAAATCTAAAACGATTGTAAGTACCACTAAACCATTAGAATTAATTCATATGGACTTATGTGGACCCATGAGAATTCAAAGCAGAAGTGGAAAGAGGTATGTCTTGTAATTGTTGATGACTACTCTAGGTACACTTGGGTTATTTTTCTCACTAGTAAAGATGAAACTTATGATGAGTTCCTTGTCTTTGCTAAAAGAGTTCAAAACTTAAGTGGACATAAAATAATGCACATTAGATCAGATCATGGCAAGGAATTCGAAAATTATAAATTTGATGACTTAAGCAGAGATAATGGCCTAGATCATAATTTTTCTGCCCCTAGAACACCACAACAAAATGGTGTTGTAGAAAGGAAAAATAGAACTTTGGAGGAAATGTCTAGAACCATGTTGATTGCTAGTGAACTTCCAAGGAACTTTTGGGCTGAAGCTGTTAATACTGCTTGTCACATAATAAATCGTGCCATGATGAGACCTATCATTAATAAAACTCCTTATGAACTTTATTTTGGAAAGAAACCAAATATCACATATTTTAGAACATTTGGGTGCAAATGTTATGTGCATAATAATGGAAAAGATAATCTTGGAAAATTTGATGCAAGGAGTGATGAAGCAAATTTTTAGGATACTCCTCACATAGTAAAGCTTATAGAGTATATAACAAAAGAACTATGTGTGTTGAAGAAAGCATTCATGTAATCTTTGATGAATCTGACAAATATAATCCAAGTATACAGGTTGATGACTATGAGATAGGATTAGTACAACCAAGTACAAGGAACGCAGATTCACAAGAGGAAGAAGAAGTGAAAGAGGAAAGGAACGAGGAATTTGAAAATAATGACATCAATGATGTTCCTGTTCCTCAAGCAGGAGAAGATGCTCCTGTTCCTCTAAATGAAGGAACTGAATCCACTGAGGCTAACAAAGGAACAACTTAGCAGAGTTCCTCATCACTCAAGGAACTCATGAGGAACAACATGTTCCTATAAGAGAGTTTCAACCAAAACCTTGGAGATTACAAAAATCACATCCTGTGGAACTCATAATCAGCGACATATCCAAAGGTTGCAAACTAGATCTCAGTTAAGGAACTTTTGTGCATTTCATGCGTTCCTATCAATGATGGAACCAAGAAATCATGAAGAAGCCTTAACTGACTCTGATTGGATTACTGCAATGCAAGCTGAATTAAATGAGTTTGAAAGAAACAAGGTATGGCATCTAGTTCCTTCATCTAAACAACAAAAAGTAATTGGCTTAAAATGGGTGTTTAGAAACAAACTAGATGAATATGGAACCATTGTGAGAAACAAAGCTAGACTTGTAGTAAAGGGTTATAATCAACAAGAAGGAATAGATTATGAAGAAACCTTTGCTGCTTACATGGGATTTAATCTATATCAAATGGATGTTAAGTGTGCATTTTTAAATGGCTATATAAACGAAGATGTATATGTTGAACAAGCCCCTGGCTTTTAAAATAATAATCTCCCAAATCATGTCTACAAGCTTGATAAAGCTCTTTATGGGTTAAAACAAGCACCTAGATCATGGTATGAGAGATTATCAAAGTTCCTTTTAGAAAACAATTTTAAAAGAGGAAAGGTTGATAAAACCTTGTTCCTAAAATCTAAAGGAACTGATATTTTGCTTGTTCAAATATATGTTGATGACATCATATTCGGAGCTACTAATGAAACATTGTGCAAAGAATTCTCAAGTCTCATGAGCAATGAATTTGAAATGAGTATGATGGGTGAGTTAAATTTCTTTCTTGGACTACAAATCAAACAAACTGAAAAGGTATAATTGTTCACCAACAAAAATACATAAAGGAACTATTAAAGAAATATGGCCTCGAAAATTCAAAGATAAATCACACTCCTATGGGAACTTCAACTAGATTAGATGAAGACTCCATAGGAACAAGTGTTGATCAAACAAAATATGGAGGAATGATTGGTTCACTTTTGTATCTAACTGCTAGTCGTCCAGACATAGCTTTCAGTGTTGGTTTGTGTGCTAGATTTCAAGCAAATCCAAAGGAGTCTCACCTCACTGCTGTGAAGAGAATTCTTAGATATCTTAAAGGAACAGATGATCTTGGACTCTACTATCCAAGAAGTGATACATTCGAACTAAAAGGATATGCAGATGCAGATTATGCTGGAGATCTTGTAAATAGGAAAAGCACCTCAGGTATGGCACAATTCCTTGGTCATAGTTTAGTTTCTTGGAGTACCAAGAAACAAAACACAGTTGCTTTATCCACTGCTGAAGCAGAATATGTAGCAGCTGCTGCATGTTGCTCTCAAATGCTTTGGATAAAACAACAACTTAGTGACTATGGAATAAACTTTGAATGTGTTCCTATTTATTGTGACAATACAAGTGCTATAGTATATCTAAAGATCCAGTGCATCATTCTAGAGTAAAGCATATACATATAGACATCACTTTTTAAGAGAAAATGTTGAAAAAGGTTTGATTAAACTTGAGTTTTGTCAAACTAGATTATCAGATTGCTGATATCTAACTAAGCCTTTGCAAAAGGATAGATATGAAAAATTAAGGCTTGAGTTAGGGTTAATAAAAATTAAGTGATTGTTCCTATGTCATTCCCCCATGTTTGAATCAATTTGAGTGACTTTGTGTGCTAAAAATAATTGTGTTTAATTGCCTAAGACCATTGCAAATTGGAATGTTGCAAAACATAAACATGAATTCAAAGAAATTAAACAACTCACAAATGTCACATAATACTCCCCTTACTGTTCCTAAGGTAAGAAACATGCATGATATGAAGGACATTGATATGTAGCATTAGTTGTTCCTATAGCACAAGTTCCTTAGCATTTATTTTCTTTCAAAAATTAAAATCATAAAAATCCGAAAAATCCGAAAAATCCCAAAATAAGGGGAATCATATTTAATTAAATCTTGGTTCTTATTAATTATCTTTTCGTTTTGTTTTCCTTTTTATTTTTATTTCTTTATTTCTTTATTTCTTTCACGCGTGTCATAATTACTATTACATGCAAAACTTCCTTCTTTAATTCATCCTAAGAAACCGTGTTCCTCTCAACTCTTCATCTTCACCATAGCCGAAACCTCATCACACCCTTTGATACTCCATAAAAACCTCCAAACCTTAACAAATCATGGCAAAAACTTCAAGAAACTCTCCTTTTCCACATCAAAAACACCGACACTTCAAAAATGGAAATCTTCATCTCCAACCAAAACCCTTGAAACCGACATAATTCAAGAAAACCCCATAGAGGAACAACAATTAGAATCTCCTAGAAGGAGTATGCGTAGAAGAAATTAATTGGGGAAGACGATGAAGAAGAAACCCCGGAACAATCTCAGGGGGAAGAAGAAGAAATCACCTGTTCCTTCCAAAGGAACTGTTTCTTCATCTTCCAAGAAAACGGGTCGAACGAAGTGAATCTAGGTATGTTTGGGTTTTTGCGTCGATTTAGAATGGGCTAAATAAATAGAATTTCAAGAATTAACCTCCATTCTAAAGGAACAAGGCATGGAATTCTTGTTTGAATTCGCCTTTAATAATGCTCTTGTTCCTCTAGCTATGGATGATTTGTGCAAATTTGTTAATACTAATGGAATTGCACAACTGAGGTTAGAGGAAGAAAATGGTTTAATCAAGCCAACTTTGGCAAAGTATGGGAAGTTCCTTGCAAAGGAACTGATTTGTATTTAAACGGAAAGGAACTGTTTCCTTTCCGAATTTTCCTCAAGACAAAATCTTAGAATATTTTGGAGGAACGCTGGCCAAAACAAACTTAACCATAACCTACTCTCTCCCCTTCACAAAGTCTATTTAATTGGTTTGGAGAGCACTCATTCCTCGAACTGAAAAGAGGAATGAAGTGGGTCTCTTGGATATGTGTTACATGTTTTGCTTGGACCACCACATACAAATCAATTTCCCTTCCCTCTTCATTCAACATTTAACTCACTGTATTGAGAACAATTGTGTATTGGGTACGGTGCCTTGATAACTCTTTACTTCATCACTTTGAAGTAAGACTTACGGGTTGGACCACATAGGAGTCAAACAAGGGAACATCTTGAATGAGAAGACCCTAAATGGACTTGGCTTGTCTGTCCAAGAAGGTGTCTCATTCAAGGAGAATGGCTCCAAGTTCCTCAGAAAAGAAAACTGCCTAAACTGACTTAGAAGAAGATAATGATGTTATCTTGGATGAACCCTGTTCCTAACCGGAGGAACCGAAACCTAAGAGGCGCAAACACATTGCCATAAGCCTAAACCTCTGTTCCTCAGAGTGAGAAGAGCACTCGTAAAAATTGCTCCAGTTCCGTTCCTTCCAACGAGGACTCTCCTTAGTCCTTTCGGATAATGAGGAACATAGACCCTCACTCTCAAGGAACCTACTCCACACCATCTCCCAAACTCTCTGTTCCTTTCACAAAATTCCCTCCATTTCACCTTCATCCTTCTCTGTTCCTTCCAGTTTTGAGCAGTTGAAGGATGAAATAAAAGGCCAAATCCTTTTGCTTCCACCTCCACAACTCTTCCACCCACACCACCATTTTCTTCCCCATTTATCACCCTTCACCTTCTGTTTCCATTCCGGAACAGATGACCTTCCATAACCCCTCCAGTTCCTTCACAAATCCCCATCTGCCTCAGTTCCAAGGGTAAGGAACAGGAATCCGGATGATCTAACTGGGTTAATGAAGTCTGTCTTCCTGCCAACATATGATAAAATTTTATAATCATCTTCATTGGACTTTGGATGCCAAAACTGATACAATGTAAGTCTTATGAAGACTTGAGTGATACGTGGTTGCGCAACAAAAGAAGATGGAACTCTATGGCTTGCCTTGGAGGAGTGAAGGAACAGGTTGGACTCAACATGGGGTGGTGATGAGAAATTAGAGGATGTGGTTAAGAAGAAGTTGTAGAGGAACACCATTCCCCTTCCCTTTCTTAGTTTTTGTTGTTTTGTTGTTCCTGTTTCTTATCAAGGAACACAACTTTTGTTTCTCCTTTTTCTTTTCTTTCTTTGTTTTGTTATGGAACAAGTGCTATATAATCAATGACTTTTGCTATTATGTCTATGTTTCTAAATGATTTGCATAATTTCTTCCTTGGAATGGCTAGTATTATGTGATTGATGTTTGAGCAAGTTTACTCTTTGATTTTCTAACTTAACCACAATGGTGCTTGTATATTGGTCTTAAGGTGTTAAATCAATTCATCAATACATGCAGAGTCTATTCTTTTTGAGGATGACAAAGGGGGAAAATGATTTAAGGAACAAACTGTACATAAACTTGAAAAAATTGAAAATTGAAAAAATTAAAAAATTGGATAAGGTAAATGAAAAATCAAAAATAGGTTAAGGTAAATGAAAAATCAAAATTCAGTTACTTCATAATTGTGTTTTATTTTTCATTTTCTTCTTTATGTTTTTTTCTATTCATTCACTTATATTATTTGTTATTTTCCTTAGTTTGTACCTTTGTTGTCATCATCAAAAAGGGGGAAATTGTTGAACCCTAGTTTTGATAATGACAAAGAAACAAAGGAACAAACTAAGTAGTGAACTAATGAATTATTTAAGTGTATGGTGTTTAAGGTATCAATGGAACTGGGAGAATACGAAGTCAAGAAGAAGTCAAGAGAGGATTTCAAAGGCTAAGTAAAGAAGTTTCTATGTTGATACTGGAGCAAGCATTGGATCAAGAAAATAGAAGCTAGGCGTTTTATTTTCTAGTTCCAATGTAAAGGAACAAAGAAAGAATGGTAAGGAACAGTGGCAGTTATTTGAGAATGAGAGTTTGTTCCTTTGTAAGGAACAAACTAAGTGGCACTAACGAAATGTTAAAGGAACTAGTTAATAAAAGGAACTAGACTTAGGCGTGCAAATTATAACGGTTAAAAGATATTGAGTAAGTCATGCCTAAATTATAGGAAATTAGTTATATCTAATTTCAAATGATAAAATCAGTTTTAAAAAGAAAATCTGTTTTAAGAAAGATTTTATTTTTCGGAAAATAAGAAAATAAATATCCGGTTGTTAGAAAGATTTTTTTAAAAGATATTATTTTCTTAAAGATTAAAATTCAGTTTTAAAGATAAAAGAGTTTTATAAAACTGATTTTCGGATATAGCTCAAGGAACTCCTATTACTTAGGAGTAATGGCTGAAATATCCACGTTCATTTATAGTTCATGGGATCATGGGACATGATGTGAAAACGTGTTCCTTAGGGGAAGGAACATCATGGGTTAATGGACTTAAACATGTACTCTATTTAATCCCACGTTCTTCATGATTAACACTATAAATATAGAAGTCTAGATAAGTTCCAAATGTGTCTGACTAAGTAATTAAGTGAGTTTAACTTATTAAGTGTCAGTGCCTTCATTCTCTCATAATAGCCATTTGTTCTTTGCCTTCTTACTCTAATTCCACTAAGCTTATTTCGATCAATTGTATTTTGGTTTTTGGGGTAAGGGAACTTTGAGTGAAGTTCTGTAAGAGAAGGCTTTGAGTGAAGCTTGTATGTGTGAGAAAACTTCGAGTGAAGTTGAGAGGAACTGCTGTTAAGGGAACAGTGGCTCAGGAACTTGAGTTTAGGAACTCAAGGTGTGGCTCGAGTTAGAATTAGGTTGTAACAAGTTGTTTGGCCTAATTAGTGAAAGTGTTGAGTTTAAAATCCCTAGTGGTCGAGGTTGTTTCTTCTTGTTGGGCCCAAGAAGTTTTTCCTCGTAAAAATCCCTTGTGTTCTTTTAGCTTGTTTATTCGTTCAAGTTTTAATTTCCGCAAAAAGTTACGTTTATTTCTACACCTACAATTCACCCCCCCTCTTGTAGTGTTCCTAGGGAAATAACAGATAATTTGAAGTACCTTCTAGGTTTCCTGAAATTCTGTAAATGGATTGCTTAATAACATAACAATAAAAGAATAGACTTTTATGTGTTTCGTGAACCAATCTATACTAAATTATTCTTAGAGTGCATGAATATATTTTATGGTTATTTTATTGCATAAAATTGACATGAACCGATATTAAGTAGAGGCCAGAAATTAACGACATGATTCCTGTTGAACCCTAGTTTGGATGAGGACAAAGGAACACAGATACCAACTAATTTAAAAAGAGAATGAGCATATGTTCCTTTGAGAGGAACAAACGAATTGGCACTGTGATATTAAGTTAAAGGAACTAAGTATTAAAAAGAACTAGACATAGGTTGAAGCAATACAACGGTTAATACAATATAACGGTTGATATATAACGCTTGAGTACTGTTTTATGCATAGATTATAAGAAATCATTTTTAATTAGTAAAAATCTGATTTTAAGGAAAATTAAGCAAAAGATTTTATTTTTATTAGATAATTTAAAATCCTTTTTTGGTTTTAATGAAAATATTTTATAAAAGGATTTAATTCGGTATTATTAAATAAATAATATTTGTTAATTAAAATCAGATTTAGGTTACTGGTTTAGTGGTTGCTAAAATAAAGGAAGCAGTATTAATCTTAACCCACGTTTGTATTAGATCATAGAGATCATGGGTACTAAAAAGGAACGTGCAGTGTTCGTCTAGTTGAGGAACATCCTGGAATAATGTTTTTACCACTAACTCATGTTTTAATCCCACATTATAAGTAATCACTGCTATAAATACTAATGTCTCATTAGGTTTCAATTTGTGTCTGACCAAGCGATTTTGTGAGTTTAACTAATTAAGTAAAGTGTTAGTGTCTTTATTTTCTCATATAAGTCATTTCTTCTTTACCTTCTTACTCTAAATTTCATCGATCATTGTACTTTGTTTTGGGGTAAGAGAATTTTGAGTGAACCCTGTAAGAGAGAAAGCTTTGAGTGAAGCGAGTTAAAGTGAAAAAACTTCAAGTGAAGTTGAGAGTAACATCTGTTAAGGGAATAATTGTTAAAGAACTTGAGTTTAGGAAATCAAGGTGTGGCCCATGAGTAGAATTAGGTTGTAACAAAGTTGTTTGGCCTCATTAGTGAAAGTGTTGTGTTCAAAATCCCTAGTGCTCAAGGTTGTTTCTTGTTGTTGGGCCCAAGAAGTATTTCCTCGTAAAATTCCCTTGTGTTCTTTTAGCTTGTTTCTTTGTTTAAGTTCTATAATTCCGCAAAAAGTTACGTTTATTTCTACAAATACTATTAACCCCCTCTTGTATTGTTCCTAGTGAAATAACAATTGGTATTAGATCTAGAACTCATGTAAAATAGGAAACCCTATTGAAAAATATCCAAGAAACAATGAAAAACCACCGATAAACTTAAGGAAGGTTACTCTACGCAAAGACCTCCTATGTTAAATGTAAAGTTCTATTCTTACTGGAAGAATAAAATGGAGATTTTCATCATGGCCAAAAACTACCAGGTATGGAGAGTTATTAAAGTTGGTGATTTTGAGGTCATAACTACTACTAACAAAAATTAGGTAATTCATAAACCCTTCCCTGAATACGACAAAGCTGAATGGATAGATGGATGGCTAAGGCCACTGGTTTGCAAGAAACAAAAGACTTCACTAAATTGAATTTGAAACAGCTTGCTGGATCACTTATGACTCATGAGCTCCATCTTGATACTGAGTATGGTGAAAGCTCTAAGTAAAAGTCCATTGCCCTGAAAGCCAATGATGAAGATGACTCTGACACAGAAAAAGAGGAAGCAGCTCTCACGATCCGAAAATTTTGAAAGATGTATAGGAACATGGAAAATGGAAACTTCAAAGGTAAAGCTAAAAAGTTTTCTAACAAATCTTCTTGTCATAAATGTGGTTGTACAGATCACTGCATCAAGAAATATCCACTTTGGGAAAACTACAAAACCAAAGAAAGGAACAAGGAATGTTTTGCTGAAGGGAACAAGGAACCTAAATTAAAGCACATTTCTCTAAAGTGAACGCCCGAAAGGCAATGATAGCAACTTGGGGAGATTTAGAGACTGAAGAGAAAGAGGATCACCAAAATGAAGCAACTGCAAGTATTTTTCTCATGGCAAACACTGACATAAAGGAAGATGAAGAAAATGTTGAGGTAAGCCAACATATTCTTGAATCAAACTTAGATGGAAAATCTAGGACATGAATTTATGATCTTCTTTATGATGCAATTCTTGAATGTAGAGGAACGTGAAAAACGTGAACAAACTGAATAAGTTGTTGAAGTTTGTAAAAAAAAAACATATATAATGGCTTAAGTGAGAACAGATGTCGAAAGTAGGTTCTTTGATTTGTTTGATGAAAACTTAAAAATCAAGGAACTGTATGAGAGTGTGAAAAATGAAAATTATCTAATCAATTTGAAAATCTCACACCTAAAAGAATTTGTCCGGCTTGTTCTAAGTTCTTTTAATATAAGATCAACCCCTTTGAAAGGTTACAAATCTGAGATTGAAAATTTGAATAAAGATAAAATTACCTTAAAGGAATAGATCAATAACCTTAAGAAGGAACTTCTTGTTGCAAGGAACAAAGACAAATTGATGGATGTTCCTAAGTGGATTGAGAGATAACAGACTAAAATAAAAAAAGGTCTTAGTTTTGAAAACCACAAGAAGTGGAACAAGCCTAAGAAATATGTTGACCTACCTAGTGATAAAATTTGCATGTATTGTGGAAAGATAGGTTATTACATAGCTCAATGTCAACTAAGAATTGGAATGATTGGCAAGAATGTGAAAATTAGCAACATTGAAATGGGTTTCTTAAACTAATGCTAGTCAAGAACCGGAACCTACTAAAGAAGGGGTTCCTACAACTAACAACTACTTGATCTTTACAGGTTGGAGTGAGGGGGAACAACACTTGATATCTTGATAGTGATAGTTCCAAGCACATGGCCGGAGAAAAATCTAAGTTTCTCTCACTCTTAACCTATGAAGGTGGAAGTGTGACATTTGGTGACAACAAGAAAAGTAACATAGTTTGTCATAGGTAAGGTTGATGATTTTGAAATAGGCTTGGCTAGACCAAATGAAAAAGATGCAGATTCAATTGAGGAAGAAGCAGGAATAAAAGAGGAGAGGAACAAAGAAGAAAATCTTTAAAACAATGTTGATCCTGTTCCTCAAGATGATGGAATCGTTCCTATTCCTACAAAAAACGAAAATGTTCAAGGAACCGATTCAACAATGGATGAGAAAGGAACAAATGAACAAGATTCATCATCTTGTCAAGAAATTCAAGACAAACTGTTCCCATAAGAGAATTTCAACAAAAACCTTAGAGACAACAAAAATCACATCCAGTGGAACGCATAATATCCAATAGATTTCAGTTAAGAAATTTTTATGCATTTCATGCGTTGTTGGATAATTGCTATGCAAGATGAATTAAATGAGTTTCAAAAGGTATTGCATTTGCTACATACATGGGATTTAAATTGTATCAAATGGATGTCAAATGTGCATTTCTTAATGGATACCTAAATGAAGATGTATATGTTGAACAACCCCCTGGATTTGAAAATAATGATTTCCGAAACCATGTCTACAAATGTAACAGCCTGATTTCCCGAGCTGCTAGGTAAATACACTTAAGATCCACTAATCACAATCAATGCTTAATAAGCCTCGAAATAAACATTTACTCGCAGCAGAAACATAACCTATAAAACGATCATGAAACCTGTGGGTTATTGGCTCACCAAACAAAATCCTTTATATAAGACTTCAATTACACCTATATCTCGACTAATATTCCCAAATATTGTATACAACGAAATATAAATATCTAATCTTAAATACACTATCTAGATACAAACTCAATCCATAAGCTACGACGACATATTTATCTTGCTTCACTTCATAATCCTGAGCTCACAACACCAAACCTGCAACAATATTTCACTCTGCCACCCACTAAGTGACAGGCCACAGAAATGAGAACACTATCAGCAAAGCTGAGTACACACTGTGTAATAGAAAATACAAGTTTAGGTGTATTTTGAAAACTAACACATAGTTATAATAACAGATAATCACATTCGACTCAGTTATTATAGTTTCACAAAATCAAATTGTTTGGCATGAACGCGAGTGGAGAGGGGTACCACGCAGTACCAGCTGTCTCCAAACTATTGAGGGTCTTCACCCAGCCTTTTATTGTTATGCTTGCAAGACTTACCCGGACATGTCCCATAACGCCAGGAGTTCGCCCTTCCTGGAAGGCAACAGCTAGGGACTCTACTCGCCCTAACTCGGGGTGCCTATACATGCCTCACTTTCATATTTATAAAATAAGATATTTAATGATTCATACTTGAATCCTCAATACTCATAACATATATTCGTCCTTATCTGGTCTTAACTCATATTTGAATCATTTCCTCATTATCATACCAAATCATATTTTGAGAAATATTGTATTTTCGAACGATTTCGATAATTGAACAATATGATACTTTTATAACAATCCAATAGCAATTCACAGCTAACTCATAGAGATGTATCTATAATCATGGCCATTACCACAAACGATATATGATATCCAAAATTCAATATAACGCCCACGGGAGCATTTAAATATATTTTGCTGAACCTAAAGGTTACCTCAACTCTATAACAATTATACGAAACCTCCAATCATTATAACTTGATTTCCCATATCATCTTCAATTCTATACGTCTACATAGCCATCCTCCAACAACCACCTCACAGTAACATCAATAATCAATAACCAAACTTAACTATTCTAATTATCTTCTTCTAACGCCACCATTATGCTAATCAAACTGAATCCCGTAAATAGAAATTAACGAAGTCATTCCATAACTCATAACTCGACTTCATGCATATCAACTCCAACTACAATAATCATAACAATCTCCCAATTCTAAGATTATGACTTCCCTTGCATCATCAACAACGACTATCCAATAAGAACGATACAACAACAACATAATAACAACAGCACATACAACAATAATACCACCTCCACCACCAACAATAACTCCAACATCAATAACACAACATTAAGCACAATAACAGAACAACACAACCACAATACAACAGCACAACCAACAACAGAAACCACCACCTACTATGTTCATAACAAACCTAAGTAAATCATATTCCCAAATTTATCACTCCAACTTCTTGAATCATAATAACAAGATGAACCATATTGTTCTACTGAATACTTTGGATATATATACTTAAACTATAAACCACATGATACTAGCTCTGGACACATCATCGTAACCTTTTTAATCATATCCAAACTAATTCATCTTCTAAACTAGTAAACTATTTTAACTATAACCTACCACAACATCACCACAACAACAGAACAACAACATAATAATTCTACCACAACCATCATAACTACTCCACAATAGCCACCACAACTACAACAACAACCATAACAACAGCGCAACAATAACAATAGGCAACAACTTTAAAGCAACTCCACCACAACCACATTGACAGAACAACAATAACCCAACAACACTACTACAACAGAGCAACAACAACAATAGCAACTCGACAACAACTTCACCACAACCACCACAACAACGATAACATAAGAACTCCACCTCAATCATCACAATCACTCCACAAGTCCATGTACTAAACATATTCCATTAAGAAGCATAACCGTATTACTTAGTGTATAAGTGTTGTTTAGGTCAAATGAAACATCTCTAATGAACCTTAGCATGTTATATCCATGTTACATACTCAATATACACATAATAAAATACACATCATAAGTAAATTCATTTTATAGACATGCTTTACACTAGAAAGAAACAATCACCTAACTATAGGTATGAAAATCTCTAGGGTAAAACCTAACTAAGTGTGTACCTTAACTAAGGATGCTTAAAGCCACGAAACTCCTTAATCCAATTGGTTAACTACTCCTATAGATTCCCCTGAATGTATAAAATGCTAAAGATTAGTTTCAACAAGCTTATAGATATGAAAAACTAAGCTTAAATACAAGAGGTGTAAACTGTTGAACTTACAACAACTTATGTGATCTTTCAGCAAGGTTTTATGTATGAGTTTAAGGTCTAAAGATTGGAACTAAAGCTTGAACTACTTTGTATGGATGTCTAGAAGAGTTATATGTAAATAAAAGTGGGTGTCCAAGAGGAATAAATAAGAGAAAAGAGACGAAAATCCAGAACAGGCTTTTATAGTCTGTTCTGGCGGTACCCCCATGGGAGGGAAACCTCTTCTGGGCAAGGTCGGTTTCTTGGAGTTTTTGGGTGATTCTTGCTTGAGGTGTTATCCTAAGGTGTTGGATTTCATGCATAAAAAGGTCTTTGAGAGATCGACACTTAAGAAGCTGCTAAGCAGCTTTCTTTGAGTATAGGTCTGAGCTGTAATTTCAGCTGGACAGGTTTTACTATGTAAGCAATTTACCCTATTGAGCCACGTAATTTTTGGGGATAAATGACCATTTTAACCTTAATACATCCCAAGCATGTCATATATCAAGTTTGGTTAGGTTCTGAGCTCGGATTCAACCCCGAAAGCCTCTTTAACTAGAAGTTCATCGCTACCCGATAAAACAATCTCCAAACGATTTTCATAATCTTAATGTTTAAGGCTCTCAAGGACTTTCTAACTTATCTATTGGTTTCCAAAGCCTTCTTAGCCAATAATAATGATGGTTCTTATCCTTTTTGATCTTTCTTAACCATTAAGAAAGATAGTGCCTTATCCACAAGCTTTCGTAACCACTAAGAATGTTAGTGCTTATCCACAACCTTTCTTAACCACTAAGAATGATAGTACTTATCCACAATCTTTCTTAACCACTAAGAATGATAGTACTTATCCACAAGCTTTCTTAACCATTAAGAATGATAATGCTTATCCACAAGCTTTCTTAACCATTAAGAATGATGATGTTTATCCACAAGCTTTCTTAACCATTAAGAATGATGATGCTTATCCACAAGCTTTCTTAACCATTAAGAAGGATGATGCTTATCCACAAGCTTTCTTAACCATTAAGAATGATGGTCTTATTCACTTTTAGCTTTTAAATAAAGGTTCTTAAAAACAGGTGTAACGCCCCGACTCCTAAGCATCGTTAATTCATTAATTAACTCTTAATTAGCAGCGGAAGACTTAACTTAGTCGGTGCGTTACTGCCGTACTTTCCTTTTGGAAAATACAAGGCAACATAAATTCGTTAAAGAACGTAACTTTATAAATATTAAACTTCATAACTAACTTAGAAATGCATAAATAACTAGGTGAAATATAGTTAAGGTTCACAAATTTATGTTCTCAAGCTTAGAATACATATTAATAAGAGTCTGCATAATTTAAGTAGTAATTATTCCTCACTGCTACGCCATTCCGTCATCCCCGTCATTACCTAAAACAGAAAAGCAAAACGTCATGAGCCGAGGCCAGTAACATACTACTCTAACATCGTAAATTCATTTCAATTCATTTTAGTTGCAAATAGGGAGGAGAGAGAACAGAGTAAAACCATTTCATAAACATTTTATGTAAACATAAATTCATTATTATCTTCATATCATAATCATCATCATAATTATCTTATTGGTAACTTGGCGAGTATAACATACAGGGACGTCTCCCATCATCATCATCGTCATCATCATAATCATAGGGCAATAGCCACCAGGGACAGCGTCCCTAACTAGAAGGTGGCATAAAGCCATGCATAGTGCGGTGCCACCAGGGACAATTGCCCCTAACCCGAAGGTGGCGTTTCCGCCATAGAATAGAACGGTGCGTGCACGACCAACATAACATCGTACTGCCAAGAACCATCTTTCACTTTTGTTTATCATGTTCCGTTTCTTTTTATTTATACATTATACTTCACAAACATCATGTAAATCATATTCTTTAATCTTTCGCAATTCATCATAAATTACATAACGTCATGAAATATCATGTTTATAAAAAGTATTTCATATCCCGCAATCCATAAAAGCATACATTTAACATAAATATTATAAATATCAACATAAAACATATATTTAGAAAGGGAATGCAGGTGTTAGCAGTAGACGTTACCTCAAATCCTGCTTAGTAACTTTTGATAGTCGGGGGAGGCTTGTAATATCCCTTTTTCCTTAATCTAACCAATAATTGATAACGAGACGATTAATATCGTAACACTCCTCGTTTGTTACTATTATTGTTTATAAAGCTGACTCGTTAACCAAATTAATCGTGAGACTATGTATATTCGTTTATTTACTAAATTTTATAAGTACCGTCTTATTACTTAAATAATTATTATTATTACATTAGCTTTTATAAATTAAAATTTGTCATATTTAAATATTAATAAATTAAGGTTAATAATATGAACTTAATAAAATAAAGGATAAGACTACTTAGTATTATATTTGCTAAACTTGTTTCACCCAACTTGCCAATTAATTAAGCTAAGGTTCTGTTTGGGGAAGCATTTCAGGTGACTTAAATGATAAGGTGCTACCATTTTAAGTCACCTTATATGATTAGGGGTGTTAGGTGGAGGAACTTAAATAAAATTTAAGTCCAAAATTTGACTGAAATTGAGTTGGAGCAAAATATAGCTTCTGAGATCAGGTGCTGAAATTTTATTATTATTATTATTTTTTGTTTATCTTTTTAAGCCTAAAAAGATATTTTCTTTTTATGTTTTTAAGTCTAAAAATAAATTTCAGCTACAGTCATAAATAATATTACCAAACAGGTTATTCAATCAGCTAGCTTATCAGTTTCAGCACCTTAACAGTTTCAGCTGCTACCTAATCAGTGTCAGTAACCTTATCAGTTTCAGCTCCATTTCAGTTAGTTTTGCCAGACATAGCCTAAGTCATATTACTTAGATTTTACATTTAACATTGTAGTAAACTAGTAACTACTTGTAATTTTATGTAAATACTTCCAATAATATTAATGGGTAGTCAATAGGTACTAGTATCAACATTTCATAAACTTACGTGAATTATTTTTAGTAAAATATGGTTAGGTACATTAGGCCCAAAATCACTAATCAAGTTCAATTATTAAATGAGTCTACATACTATAACCCATACAAAACAGAAGATAAAAAAGAAAGAGAATAAAAAGGAAACAGAAGGTATGTTTCCATATACCTTGCGGCAAAAACAAAACAGGGGAAAAGAGGAGCAGCTGCGTGTCGCCGGAGAGGGAGGATGCGGCAGTGAGCTTGAGGGTGGTTCGTCGGATTCGTCAGAGTGAAGATGGTGGAGGCGCGTCGGCACAGGTGGGTCGAGAAGAGAGAGAATGGTGCTGCGAGTGGGTGTAGCGAAAGAAGAAGGGGAGTGCGTGAGGGTGGGTCGGTGGTGGTCGGCGGAAGTGTTCGGTGGCTAGGAGGCTGGCTGCTGCGTGACTGTCGTGGTACACGAAGACGCAGCAGGTGGTGGTGTTGCGGTGGAGCTCGCCCAAAACAGAGGAGGAAACAAAGCAGTGGGTTTATTTTGTGGTATTTTTGGTTAACAAAGTTCTGATTTTTGGTTTTGTTTGTGTTGGCAAATCTTGGAAATCAATCGATATTTATAGAAATTATTGGAAGCTATGCTCCTACTGTTGATCAGTTTAACCTTTGAAAAAAAATGAACTTGGGTCAAGAAACATTAATGGAGGAAGGTTGAGAATTCAAACTTTGGGGCTTCTTCCAGATTTTGTGAGATATTGTGGCAAGCTTTTTTGACTAATGGAGAAGATTTCTGGCATGAGCGTTGTAGTATTGAATTGAAGTCTTTGATTTCATGTGTGAACACTTCAAAAAAAGAATTTGCCAGAGAAAGAAAATGGAGGAAGGAAGAAAATGGTATAGAGTTTTAGACTCATAGGGGAATTTTTGTAAATTTCTATTTTTGCTTAAGTATATACTTGTTTTATTGTCCAATAGTTAGATTAAATACCGGAAACTTGAAATAGCTTATTATACTTTCTAATATCTATAATTATTGTTTTTGTTAGTTTGAAAAGATTTAATTTATAATTAATCTGACAATTAGTATTACTTATATACGGGATATTACATCATCACCCTCTTAGAAAAAGTTTCGTCCTCGAAACTTACTAAGTCAAAATAAGGTCATGCAGTGCATATCAAAAATCATTATGAAAGTAAAACATATTCATACTTTAGATAACATATGCAGACCAGACATGATAAACATACATAATAATCTAAGCAAATAGATAAGGGTATTTCGCTTTTATTTGATCTTCAACTTCCCAAGTTGCCTCAGTCGACGAATGGTTGGCCCATAAAACTTTTACCATGGGAATTACTTTGTTTCTGAGCTGCTTTTCCCTACGGTCAAGAATTTCAATCGATTTTTCTTCGTAAGTCAAGTCGTTCCTCAGTTGTAAAGGTTCATGCCTAATCACATGGCTTGGATCAGGTATGTACTTTCTTAACATCAATATATGGAAGACATTATGCACCCTATCTAGGTCTGTCGGTAGCGCCAATCGATAAGCCACGTCATTCACTCGCTCGAGAATCTCATATGGACCGATATACCTTGGACTAAGCTTACCAGATTGACCAAATCGCATGACACCTTTAGTAGGTGAGACTTTCAGAAAAACATGATCACCCACTATGAACTCTAGTGGTCTCCTCCGACGATCTGCATAACTCTTCTGTCGATTCTGCGGAGTCTTGATCCTAGTCTGAATTAAGCGTACTTTTTATGTCATTTATTGTATCAAGTCGGGGAGCTTCGTCAATATCACTCCAACAAAGGGGTGTTCTACATCTTCTTCCATAGAGTGCTTCATATGGGGCCATTTTGATGCTAGCTTGGTAGCTGTTATTGTAAGAAAATTCTACCAGTGGCAAGTACTTCTCCCAACTTCCTTGAAAGTCTAACATGCATGCTCTTAGCATATCTTCTAGAGTCTGAATGTCGTTCCGCTGACCATCAGTTGCTGGGTGGAAGGCTGTACTGAAGTCGAGTCTAGTGCCAAGAGCTTTTTGCAATTCTTTCCAAAACTTTGCCTGGAATCTTGAGTCTCGATCAGATACGATTGAACTCGGAACTCCATGTAGCCTGACAATTGTGTTCATATACAACTCAGCTAGCTTGTCTAAGCTCCAATTATTTCTTATAGCTAAGAAATGCACGGATTTCGTCAATCTATCCACAATCACCCAGATAGAGTTCATGCCTCGAGTTGACGGTGGTAGTCCCATTATGAAATCCGTGGAGATCGAATCCCACTTCCAAGTAGGGACACCCAAAGGTTGTAGGAGCCCTGCAGGTCTTTGGTGCTCTATCTTGACCTTTTGACAAGTCAAGCATCTTGCCACAAATTCAGCGACTTCTTGCTTCATGTTGCTCCACCAGAATGTCTGTTTCAAATCTTTGTATAACTTGTTTCCTCCAGGGTGGATTGAGAAAGGACTATTATGAGCTTCTTCTAAAATCCTCTTCTTTAATTCTCCTTTATTGGGGACACATAACCTTCCTTGAAATCTCAATGTACCATCCTCTTGGATCACAAATCCTGGCGACTTCCCTCGTTTCACATCATTCTTTATTTTCTCTAACTCTGGGTCTCCATCTTGTGCCTCCTTTATGTCTCCCAACAATGTTGGCCTCAACTCCAATGCATTCAAGTACGCACCTTCTTTTCTCTGAATGATCTCCACTTTCATTTTCCAAAGATCATCGCTTATAGCTTTTGGTAGGGTCACGGTTGTGTTTAGGTGAGCTTTTCGACTTAGGGCATCAGCTACAACATTTGCTTTTCCAGGATGATATTAAATGTCAAGGTCGTAGGCTTTTAGGAGTTCTAGCCACCTACGTTATCTTAAGTTCAACTCTTTTTGGGTAAAGATGTATTTGAGGCTTTTATGGTCGGTAAAGATTTTACATGAAACAACATATAAATAGTGTCGCCAGATTTTGAGGGCGAATACGACAGCGGCTAGTTCAAGATCATGGGTTGGATAATTTTGTTCGTGCGGTTTAAGTTATCGAGAAGCGTATGCTATAACCTTCTCGTTTTGCATTAGCACACATCCTAATCCATGCTTGGAGGCATCACTATACACAACAAAGCCATCTGTACCAGAAGGAAGGGTTAGAATTGGGGCAGAGGTAAGGCGTTTCTTTAACTCCTGAAAAGCTTCTTCACATTCATCGCTCCATTCAAACTTGACCGACTTCTTCACCAATCGCGTTATAGGCATGCTATCTTTGAGAAGTCTTGGACGAATCTTCGGTAGTATCAGCTAAACCCATAAAACTTCGAATTTCGGGGACATTGGTGGGTCTAGGCCACTCCATTATGGCTTTTATTTTCTGAGGATCAACGGAGACTCCATTCTCAGAAATGATGTGCCCTAGAAAGGCAACTTCTTTCAACCAAAACTCACATTTCTTCAGCTTCGCATACAACTTTCTTTCTCTTAGTATTTCCAACACCTTTCTCAAGTGTTCTTCATGCTCACTTGAGTTTCTTGAAAACACCAAGATATCATCGATGAATACAACAACGAATTTATCAAGGTAGGGCTTGAAAACTCGGTTCATCAAGTCCATGAAAACGGCTGGGGCATTGGTTAACCCAAAGGGCATCATCGTGAATTCATAATGGCCATATCGGGTTCTGAAGGCGGTTTTTGAGATGTCTTCTGGCTAAATGCGAAGTTGATGATATCCATACCTCAAATCTATCTTGGAGAAAATGGTTGCACCTCGCAGCTGATCAAAAAGATCCTCGATGCGGGGTAAGGGATATCTATTTTTGATGGTAATCTTATTTAACTCTCGATAATCGATGCACAACCTCATACTTCCATCTTTCTTCTTTACAAACAAGACTGGTGCACCCCAGGGTGAAACACTCGGTCGGATGTACCCTTTCTCGAGCAATTCATCTAGTTGCTTCTTCAATTCTTGCAATTCAGCTGGTGCCATCCTATATGGTGCCTTCGAGATAGGGGCAGCTCCCGAAATGAGGTCGATGCTAAAGTCTATTTCTCTTTGCGGAGGCATACCAGGTATGTCTTCTGGAAACACGTCAGGGTATTCTTTTACTATAGGGATGTCGGACAAAGAGTCTTCAGGTTTTGTTAAGTCTATTACATTGCAAAGGTATCCGTAACAACCCTTCGCAAGTAGTTTGAACACTTTTGAGGTAGAGATAATACGGGGTTTGGCTTTTCTTCTTCGATAGGAAACCTTGCACCCATCAGGTCTTCTAAGGATTATCTCATGGTTAAGGCAATTGATGTCGGCTTGGTACTTGGATAACTAATCCATTCCCAAGATCACATCAAAGTCGGTTAATTCAAATTGAACTAGGTCGGCTAGAAATTCATAGCCTCCTATAAGGATTGGGCAGTTTCTATACATGACATCACATGAGATAGATTCACCATTTGGGATGTTGTTTCATTTCCTTGGTAGTTTTCCACCAAAGATTGGCTTGTCCTTTCAGATAAAAGACTGCAAAGTTAACTTTGCACTTATCGGGGCACTGGGTAGCATTGAACAATTTTTCCATGCCGTTTAGCCACTCTTCAAACTCAGTGGGGTCTGGTTCCATCATAAGTTGGGGGCTTATGAGCCGAGAACCTCTTGAACATGTTTGAGCACTCTTCTTGTTCAGTTCTAGGCCTTTGTCGATTTCCTTGTAAAAGCTCCATCATCATCATCAGCGTCATTAAATCCATTCGGTTATCACTAGCATCTCACGTGGCATCTCCAAAACAGGGTCGCTACGCAATGGGTCAATCCTTGCCCTCATTTCTTCGAGCGTGATCTCAGACTCATGGTTTGCACTTCCTCCATTAATAGGGTCACTTTCACTTGAGGCCATCGTCTAACACATAAAATATTTTACGTTTATGACATACTCATTTGCCAGCAACATACTCCGTCAACAGCGTTAAAGTAGCGTAAAATTTTCCCATTCCCCGTCCTATCACTCACACTCATATTCATTATTGATTTCCTTATTTATCTACGATCATTTTTTTATTATTTATTATCTCATTGTTAGCTAAAGTATTAAGAATGATGATGTTTATCCACAAGCTTTCTTAACCATTAAGAATGATGATGCTTATCCACAAGCTTTCTTAACCATTAAGAAGGATGATGCTTATCCACAAGCTTTCTTAACCATTAAGAATGATGGTCTTATTCACTTTTAGCTTTTAAATAAAGGTTCTTAAAAACAGGTGTAACGCCCCGACTCCTAAGCATCGTTAATTCATTAATTAACTCTTAATTAGCAGCGGAAGACTTAACTTAGTCGGTGCGTTACTGCCGTACTTTCCTTTTGGAAAATACAAGGCAACATAAATTCGTTAAAGAACGTAACTTTATAAATATTAAACTTCATAACTAACTTAGAAATGCATAAATAACTAGGTGAAATATAGTTAAGGTTCACAAATTTATGTTCTCAAGCTTAGAATACAAATAAATAAGAGTCTGCATAATTTAAGTAGTAATTATTCCTCACTGCTACGCCATTCCGTCATCCCCGTCATTACCTAAAACAGAAAAGCAAAACGTCATGAGCCGAAGCCCAGCAACATACTACTCTAACATCGTAAATTCATTTCAATTCATTTTAGTTGCAAACAGGGAGGAGAGAGAATAGAGTAAAAACATTTCATAAACATTTTATGTAAACATAAATTCATTATTATCTTCATATCATAATCATCATCATAATTATCTTATTGGTAACTTGGCGAGTATAACATACAGGGACGTCTCCCATCATCATCATCGTCATCATCATAATCATAGGGCAATAGCCACCAGGGACAGCGTCCCTAACTAGAAGGTGGCATAAAGCCATGCATAGTGCGGTGCCACCAGGGACAATTGCCCCTAACCAGAAGGTGGCGTTTCCGCCATAGAATAGAACAGTACGTGCACGACCAACATAACATCGTACTGCCAAGAACCATCTTTCACTTTTGTTTATCATGTTCCGTTTCTTTTTATTTATACATTATACTTCACAAATATCATGGAAATCATATTCTTTAATCTTTCGCAATTCATCAAAAATTACATTATACTTCACAACAAACTTGACAAGGCTCCTCATGGATTAAAGCAAGCACCTAGATCATGGTATGAGAGATTGTCTAAATTCCTTTTAGAGAACAATGTGTATCAATTTTAAAAGAGCAAAAGTTGATAGACTTTGTTTTTAAAATCGAAAAATCGAAAGGAGCTGATATACTTCTTGTTCAAATATATATTGATGACATTATCTTTGGAGCAACTAATGAGTCATTATGCAAAGAATTTTCTAAGCTGATGAGTAATGAATTTGAAATGAGTTTGATGTGTGAGTTAAACTTCTTTCTTGGGTTACAAATTAAGCAAACGAAAAAATGAATTATTATTCACCAATAAAAACACATAAAGAAACTGTTAAAGAAATATGGCCTCGAAAATTCAAAGATAAATCACACTCCTATGGGAGCTTCAACTAGATTAGATAAAGGTTCCATAGGAACAAGTGTTGATCAAACAAAATATAGAGGCATGATTAGTTCTCTTTTGTATCTAACTGCTAGTTGTCCAAACATAGCTTTTAGTGTTGGTTTGTATGCTTGATATCAAGCAAATCACAAGGATTTTCATCTAACAACAGTAAAGAAAATTCTTAGATATCTTAAGGGAACATATGATCTTGGACTTTTCTATCCAAAAAGTGATACATTTGAGTTAAGAGGATATGTTGATGCTGACTAAGCTGGAGATCTTGTAAATAGGAAAAGCACCTCAGGTATGGTTCAATTTCTTAGTCATAATTTAGTTTCTTGAATCACCAAGAAATAAAACTCGGTTGCTTTATCCATTGTTGAATCAGAATATGTAGTTGCTGCTGCATGTTACTCTCAAATCTTTTGGATAAAACAAAACTCTGTGACTATGGAATAAACTTTAATTGTGTTCCTATTTATTGTGATAATACAAGTGCCATTAGTATTTCAAAATATCCAGTGCATCATTCAAGAGTTAAGCATATAGATATCATATATCACTTTCTAGAAGAAAATGTGGAAAAAGGTTTGATTAAACTTGAGTTTTATCAAACTGAAAATCAGATTGATGATATTCTAACCAAGCCTCTATAAAGAGATAGATATGAAAAATTAAGGCTTCAGTTAGGTTTAACAAAACTTAAGTAAATGTTCCTATTTCAATTCCCCATGTCTGAATTAATTTGTCTAATCTATGTGATAATAAGTGGTTGTGATGAATTGCCTAAGACCATTGCAAATTAAAATGTGCTAAACATAAACATGGATTGAAAGAAATAAAGCAACTCACAAATGTCACATAATACTCCCCTTATTGTTCCTTTTTTTTGACGGCCCCCTTATTGTTCCTAAGTGATAGAAATATGCATGATTTGAAAAATATTGATAATTAGCATAAGCTATTCCTATAGCACAAGTTCCTACTTTCCTTTTTCTTTTCATAAATTAAAAACTCCATAAAAATCAAAAAATTCGAAAATCCCAAAATTATAGGAATCATATTTATCATGTCTTGATTCAATTTTTATCTTTTATTTTCTTTTCTTTTATTTTTATCTTTTTAATTTTCCGCATGTAACTCTTC
Organism: Beta vulgaris subsp. vulgaris; assembly: GCF_026745355.1. Classification (NCBI taxonomy): domain Eukaryota; kingdom Viridiplantae; phylum Streptophyta; class Magnoliopsida; order Caryophyllales; family Amaranthaceae; genus Beta; species Beta vulgaris. Next base: position 37,928,452 of record NC_079208.1, read on the forward strand.
GATTATTGTTACATGAATCTTCCTTCTTTTCTTTCTTCCTTCCAAAACCGAGTTCCTTTAATCGATTCATCTTCACCATTAATCATCTCCTTCACACCTCACTGCACCACATAAAACCTCAATATTTCTTCACCAAATGGCCAAATTAAAACCTCACTCAATTCAACTTTTCCTAAAACAATAACTCCCAAAACCTCGTAAATGGAAACCCCTCATCTCCTTCCAAAACCTTAGAAAAAAAAATCCTCAAGAAACACCAATAGAGGTAGAAGAACAAAAATTTGAGTCACCTAGAAAAAGTATTAGGCGAAGAAAACCAATTGCGTAAGATGATGAATACGAAACCTAAGAGTTAGTTGAGGGGGAAGAACAAGCTACGCCTATTCCTTCCAAAGGAACTGCTACTTCTTCCTCCAAGAAAAGAGTGGAACGAAGTGATTCGAGGTATGTTTTAGGATTCTGTGTTGATTTGGAATAGGCCAAGAAAGTTCAATTCAATGAACTACTTGAAATTCTAATGGAATAGGGTATTGAATACCTTTTTGAAACTGCATTTAACAATGCCTTGGTTCCTCTAGCTATGGACGAATTTTCTACAAAGTTCATAAACACTGATGGAGTATGTACTATTGAAGATAGGGGGAAGAAAATAAAATTTTCCCAAGAAACTTTAGGAAAAATATGGGAAGTTCCTTGCACAGGAACTGATCCATATTTCAAAAGGAAAGAAACAATCACCTTTCCAGATTTCTCCCAGGATGACATAGTTCAATCCTTTGGGGGAACAACCACAATCTCCTTTCCTCTGTACATAGAATTCTGTTTAACCTCATTTGGAGGGCACTCATTCCTCGAACAAAAAAGAGGAATGAGGCGTGTAACACCACAGAATTTCAAAGCGGAAACGAAAGAAATAATAATAGTATTAATAGGACGATGGCGGAAACATCGTCTTCTGGGAATGTCACTACTCCAAGAAATGCGATTACATAACTAAGTGATAAACCAACATAAGTAAATAGTATAAATAAATTATACTAATTAGAGTAATAACTAAAAGAGAAAACTGACTCTTCAACTAACTAAAAGTCTAGGCCTAAAACACCTAGCCTTTTTAATGCTCACAACTCAACTCGAGCCCAAAACCAAAGGAGAAACCCATCAACATAACCTGCAAAATATACAACAACTTTCACAATCAGTGGGGAGTAACTAGCAGTTCTCCCAGCTCAAATAGAAACAGATAATAAACTTAAAAGAAATTAGAAGCAACATCAAAGCACACATTATCAAGATACCGTACTCAGTACGAGGTACAATATTCATAAGCAACCGAATGTACTCACTATGAGGTACAAATTATCATAAGCAACCGACCGTACTCACTACGAGGTACAAATGACAACCATGCAACAAATGCGGTCAACGTTGCAAACAAATGCAACAAATGCGGGTCACAAGCTCAAACATAACAGACCATACCGCCTGTGAGTAGACTCATTGGACCATACCGCCCAAGGCCTACGTTGCATATTCGAGGAACCATACTGCCCTTTTCGAATAGCCAGCATATTCGAGGAACCATACCACCCTTTTCGAATAGCTAAATTCTACGGATCATACCACCCGTAGTAAACCAATGGACCATACCGCCCAAGGTTAAGTAACCAAATCCTAGGACCATACCGCCCATAGGTTAGCAAGCATAAATTTCTAGGACCATGCCGCCCTTAGAATAATCAAACACAAACTCCTAGGACCGTGCCGCCCTTAGGATCATCGCACAAATTCCTAGAACCATACCGTTCTTAGGATCACATATATCTAGAACCATACCGTTCTTGAAATCAACTAACGCAAATTCCTAGAACCATACCGTTCATAGGGTCAATCAAACACAAATTCTTAGGACCATACCGTCCTTAGGATCAATCCAACTCTACACGCACAAGGTATACACGACAAGGTATACACAAAATCCATCTAATCTAACTTTCATAGGTATACACAACAAGGTACACACGCAAATCGATTTCACTAACGAACAAGGTTCGAATGTGTGAATGCACAACAAAGCATAAGCCCTCAACATACTCCAAACCAAACAACCATAGGCCACCCAACAAAATAGGGCACATACCCTTAATGTAACACTTAAGTCGACCAAACAATACTCAAACACCCTTGGTATACATATCTAAGACTACTCAAGCAAAGGTACACAAGCTGTAGACCAAAAGGAAACAAAAACGCAACAGCACAACTCAAGAGGCAGACCCCTCGTCGCGAGGTGCGACGAGCATCGCGGGTCGCGACAGCCAGCCACCCACGCCTACTCCTTTGAGGCTAGCAACAGCCACCCACGCCTACTCTAACCTCAATGACACATCGACACACACGCCAAACACTTCGACAAACATCCATACTTCACCAATAACAATGACAACTAAGATTCCAAGATGCAATCCAAGTAAATCAACCAAAACTTATTCTAACACACTTAGCATACATGCCTAACACAACACCAATCATCCTCACATGAGGCTAAATCTCATCAACAACGACAACTTCTCAAAATCCAAAGATAACCCAAGTGAACCAATGAATCAATTCAACCACAACAACAACAAGGATACAACTAATCAACAAAACTTAACAAGATGATTATAGTAGCAATCCAAGGTATGAAAACAACACCAACAACCATGAAACTACATGTAACTTCAATCATAAAATCCTCTAAGTTCCACCTAGCATGATACTACGTTCTCGAACGTGATTCTAACAACCTAAGTTCACAATCTATTCTCTATCGAACTAGAATAACGCTAGTTACCTTTTTCCTGAATGTTGAAAACTCTTATTTTGAACTGCTCTGTTCCGACCTTGATTCCCAGTGATCCAAAGCTCGGATTCCAGTTCGCTCCGGTAAATTAAAGAACAAAATGTTATCAATGTTCTGTCCAAATGTGAAGACGATCCAACGGTTAGATCTCCGGCTATGGTTATTTTTGTGAAGGTGCGACAAGGAACAAAAACCGGATGACTCGTCTGATTGCAACGAAAACTGCAGTCGCGTCTTCCTCTTTGTTCAAAAACAAATTATACCATGAGCAATATCTTTCGAAGTAGATAGATTTTGACTACTCACACGCTCAATTCGGATAAGAAACGAAGGAGATATGATGCAAAGAAAATGGGTGTGCAGAAATGGACGAAAACCGAGAAGAGAGAACTCTTTCTCTTCCTCTCTAATGGTTGGACGAGAATGGGGGTTACAATGCAGCAGCCTCATCTGATTAATAACCTTATAAGGCAAAGGTTTAAAGGTGATTATGAAGGTGGGTTAATGGGGAATTAAATAGGGAGTTACAAGAGACTCAAAGGTTAGCTTCACAAGCACGCACCAAAACTCTTCATCCTCCACAACATAATTGCTAATTTTCGGCTAGCATGACACGCCACAAGCAATGCAACATTTCATCACCCAAGTCGGTCCAACAATGTTACAAAAACGCTACGCGACAAAACCGGATTCTAAACACCCAAATAAATAACGAAACTAATATAACAACTTAAAATAAATATCTAACAACTTAAAATAAATATATATAAATATATCACAACATATAAATATATATACACATTTTCATAACATGTTCCAAAATAATTCAAATAATAAATTAATTATTTTTATGAAAAGGAAAAATACCATTTTAAAATAAACAAACACCAAAAAATAAAGGGTCAAGATTACGGGGTGTTACAAGGCGGGTCTCCTAGATATGTGCTACATGTTTTGTCTTGACCCCCATATCTAAATAAAATTCCCTTCTCTCTTTATTTAACATCTCACACACTGTATTAAAAATCATCGTGTTTTTGGGTATGGAGCACTCGTCACTTCTCTTCTTTCTCTATTCAAAGTCAAAACTGTTGGCTGGCCTACCTTGGGAATTAAGCAAGGTAATATATTGAATGAGAAGACTATGTATGGCTTGGACCTCACTAGTAGAATAAATGCTTATTGCTGCAGTAAAAAAGTGGCCTATTGCTGCGGTTTTGGGCGCGCAGCAATTAAGGGGGGAGCAATAGGTAAATAATATATTGATGCGGTTTTGGACGCGCAGCAATTAAGGGGGCAGCAATAGCCAAAATCGCAGCAATATGTTTTTTTTTTAATCGAACAACAAGTCTATTACTGCGGTTTTAGGTAAAAACCGCAGCAATAAATGCAAGTACAAAAATAAAAAAAATTATTTTAAAATAACTCCCATAACTAGAAATATGTCCATAAGTCGTCTGCATATTACATAAATATAAAAAGAATCAAAAATAAAAATACAGAATACAAAACTAAAAATAACTGTATACAAAAGAAATCAAATTAAACAAATGAAAATACAATAAAAAATCACAGATCCAAAAAAAATAACAAAAACCTACTTTAAAAATCCTAATATCTAATTGAAATAAAATATTATCACCTAACCTCAGATCTTAAAAAAACAAACTAAACAAAAAAGAACTAAAAACAAAATAATACAAACTCGCCGGTTTCACGCAACTCTTTGAACACGAAGAAGACAAATTAATGCCTGAAAGTCATTAAATCGTCGAAGAAGACAAACTCAAAAGAAGTAAATTAAACTCGCCGGAAAGGAAGACAAACAAAACAAATCTGAAATTCGCCAAAATAAAAAAAGAAACAAATCTGATGTTCGTTGATGTTGAGAGACGAGGTGCGGAAGTGAAACAGAAGAAGACTCGTTAAGTTTCTGCTTCTTCGCTAGCGCACGACCGCCATTGATGGAATCCCCGAGGAATTCGTCATCGTTGTCGTCACTCATAATCATGTCTTCTAGCGAAGGCGGAGGTGCATTTTTGCTTCAGTCGTGATTCCATGGCTGAATAAGTTTGCATAGAGAGAGAAAGAGAGGGGTCTGTCTGATGAAAATAAGTTGACAGAGAGAGAGGTTATGAGTGAGATTGTTGCGGATTTCTCACCGATGGTTTTGGATTTCTGGGATTTAATTTGGGTTGTGAGAGGAAGGATGAGTTGAAAACGGCGCTCAATGAGGAATGATAAGCAAACCCTAGTGGGGGGTTTTTATTATTAATTTTAAACGTCTATTGTTGCAGTTTTTCTTCGAAACTGCAAAAATATATTAAAATATTATTAAATAATTATTTTTCAATAATATTTGAATATATTGCTGCGGTTTTGGGTGGGAACCACAGCAATAGATCTGGTTAAATAGTCAACGAAATTCGAAAAAAATTTCTCGTTGACACATATTGTTGTGGTTTCCAGCCACAACCGCAGCAATATTTTTAATTCTACTAGTGCAATATTATCTTTTTTTTTCTGCGGGTTAAAACTGTGTACGGGTAACGCAGCAATATTATCGCAGCAATAAGCAAAAATTCTACTAGTGTCTCTCTATCCAAGAAAAAATTTTGACCCAAGGGAGGATAGCCTCCATTTCATCACAAAAGAGAAAACTACCTAAGGCAGTAAAGGAGGAACAAGCTCCTACACCTACTGAACCAAAGGAACAACCACCCAAGAGACGCAAAATATTTGCTTAAAAGCCTACCCCTCATGTTCTTAAGCGAGTTAGGCAATGCACTAGGTTGAAAATTGCAAAAACTACACCTCTTCCTTCAAATGAGGACTCTCGTTTAGTCTTATCAAATGAAGAGGAACTTGCTAAAAAAACTCACCTAAGGAACCTATTCCTCCGTATTCACCAAAAATACCGATTACCCTAAACACTATTCCTTCCATCTCTCACTCTTCCTTCTTTATTCCTTCTACTTATGAACAAATGAAGGTTGCAATAAATGAGCCTAACCCTTTCTCCTCTATCTACTGACATACCACCATAAACTCCATTTCTTCGTTCACTTTACACCACCACTTCACCTTATGTTCCTCTCACAGGAACAATAGAGCCATCCCAAGAAAGCACCGCAATTCCTCCACCTAAACCACCCACTGACTTTGGTACAAAGGGAAACAAGTTCTTTCAGATGATTATGGATGGGTAATTGAGGTTTGTCTCCTTACTCAACATATGAACAATTTCTACAATCACCTTCACTGGACTTTGGATGATAAAGCAAATAGGATGATGGGTCTAATAAAAGTCCTTAGTGATACAGTGATAGAACAACAAAAGAATATGGAGATGATGACCCAAACAATCAACACCTTGAAGCAGTAACTTGATGGGCATCATGAGGAGGTTATGAAGAAGTTGGAGGAGGTGGTTGAAGAAGAAGTAGTAGAGTAACACAACTTCACTTCCCTTTCCTTCCTAATGATTAGTTCATGTGTCTCTTCAAGGAACATGAACTCTTAGCTTTTGTTTCTTTTGTTTTCTTCCTTTTTCTCTTTTGTACTTTTATGGAACAAGTGCTATAAATATAATGACTTTTTATAAACTTGTCTTCATTTGTGATTTAACTGCATAATTTGTTACTTTGAATGGCTAATATTATGTGATTGATGTTTGAGCAAGTCTACCCTTTTTAATTTCTAACTTAACCATTTTTTTGCTACTTGTTAATGTTCAAAAGGTCTCAAAAATATCAGTATTTCCAAAATCACCAATAGTTTGATCTTTTTAAGGATGACAAAGGGGGGAAAGATACTAGGAACAAACTAAGCTGATAAATTTGATAAATTGAAAATTAAAATGCTTAATCTGCCTTAATAAAAATTATGGAGTAGTACTTTCTTTATGTCTTTCATTTCCTTAAGTTATTTGTTATATTTTCCTTAGTTTGTAACTTTGATGTCATCGTTAAAAAAGGGAAAATTGTTGAACCCTAGTTTTGATGATGACAAAGGAACAAAGATACAATCTAAGTAATGATCAAAAAGTTGATAAGTGAATGGATTTTTTCAAGGTATCATTGACAAGAGCAAAGAGAATACTAAGTCATAAGAAGAAATCAAGTTTGGATTTTGAAAATTAAGTGAAGATGCTTAAGGAACCAATACTAGAGAAGTGTTGGAACAAGAAGACCAAAGCAAGGCTTTATTTTTCTAGTTCCAATGTAAATGAACCAATAAGATTTGGTAAGTATCTGTGACAATTCAAAAAGAGAATGTGTGTTTATTCCTTTGAGAGGAACACACGAACTAGTACTATCACATTAAGTTAAAGGAACTAACTATTAAAATGAACTAGACGTAGGTTGAAGCAATACAACGGTTAATATATGACACTTGAGTAATGTTTTATGCCGAGATTCTAAGAAACTGTTTTTTAGTTAGTAAAAATCTGATTTTAAGGAAAATCTTTTATTTTTATTAGATAATTTAAAATCCTTTTTCGGTTTTACTGAAAATATTTTTAAAGATAATATATTATAAAAGGATATAATTTGATATTATTGAATTAATAATATTTCTTAATTAAAATCAGATTTAGGTTACTACTTTAGTGGTTGTTAAAACAAAGGAAGCAATATTAATCTTAACCCACGTTTGTATTAGATCATAGAGATCATAGGTACCAAAAAGGAATGTGTTCCTCTAGTTGAGGAACATCATGGGATAATGTTTTTACCACTAAGTCATGTTTTAATCCCTTGTTCTAAGTAGGCACTACTAAAAATACTAATGTCTAATTAAGTTTCAATTTTTGTCTGACCAAGTGATTTACCGAGTTTAACGAAGTAAAAGTATCAGTGTCTTCATTCTCTCATAAAATCTATTTCTTCTTTACCTTCTTACTCTAATTCTACTAATTATATTGATCATTGTATTTTGGTTTTGGGGGTAAGAGGAGTTTGAGTGAAGTCTTGTAAGAGAGAAAGCTTTGAGTGAAGCAATTTAAAGTGAGAAAATTTCATGTTAAGTTGAAAGGAACAACTATTAAGGGAACAATTGTTCAGGAATTTGGGTTTAGGAGCTTAAGGTGTAGGCCGTGAGTAGAATTATGTTGTAACAGAGTTGTTTGGCCTAATTAGTGAAAGTGTTGTGTTAAAAGTCCCTATTTGTTGAGTTTGTGTCTTCTTATTGGGCTCAAGAAGTTTTTCCTCGTAAAAATCTCTTGTCTTCTTTTAGCTTGTTTCATTGTTTAAGTTTGATTATTTCGTAAAAAGTTACGTTTATTTCTACAAATACAATTCACCCCCCTCTTGTATTTTTCCTAGTGAAAAAATAGTTCATGACCATGTTCGTACCTTCATCCCCGAAATCAATCTATGGTTGATTGATCATTTATGGAGTTAGGGTAGAGAAATCTACATTAGATAAGTCCATAAGATGTCCCCATGATTTCGCATATCCAATTAGGTTTATGAGTGTTTCTTTAAAGAGTTTTTAGAGAATTCAAAAATGTATTAAAAAAAACCTTTACAATGAGGTAGTTAAATATGCGCTCATCCCGAATAGGTGAAATAAAAATACGCCTACAACATTCAAGAAGATGTTTGGTTCACTTTATACCAAATGGACATACGTCAATTTGGATGCTAGGTAGAATTCATTGTCCACAAATCAAATTTTTCAGATGGGCAAAAACAATCAAATTACTGGGATCATTTAGGCTTAATGACAACCCATCCTTTAATTTTCAACATCAAATTCCAAATTATTTCTATAGATTATTTTGCAATTTAACTACGCGTGTATCAGTAATTATATCATATTCTATTTTTGGAGGACACAACTATGATACACTTTAGTTAATCATTAAAGAGTTGGTGGTTTAGTAGGAACTATTCCACATTTGATATTAATGGTCTATATTAGCTACTATACAAATACAACTGATGGGATTGATAAATGGACATGTCTTTATAAATACATGCATCATTCTTACCCATTAACCTAACATTTTAAAAACAAGATTGTAGCATATTTTTTGTAAGTAATTATATATCTGTGTCAGTAATTAGAGGTGTCAATCTGGGTCACTGGTTGGGTTTGGGTTGACCCAAGCTGGGTCAAAATGATTTGGGTCGGAATAATCTTGGTGAGAGTGTGTCATGGGTCGGAACTGGGTGGGTCGGGTTCAAATGGGTGAGGGGATCTCGGAACTGGGTCGGTTGGTATATGGGTTGGGTGAATTTGGGTCGGAATGGAATAAGGTGAAGTCGGCCTAAATTGGCTTTCAGAATGACTTGGGTCAGAAGAAATCGGCTTTTGGAATGACTTGTGTCGGAAGAAATCGGCTTTCGAAATGACTTGGGTCGGAAGAAACCGACTTTCAGAATGACTTGGGTCGGAAGAAATCGGCTTTCGGAATGACTTGGGTCGGAAGAAATTGATATCGGAATAACTTGGTTTGGAATAAATCGGCTTTGGAATGACTAGGGTCGGAATAAATCGGCTTTCGGAATTACTTGGGTTGGAAGAAATTGATATCAGAATGGATTGGGTCGGAATAAATCGACTTTCGGAATTAATTGAGTATTCATGAAATCGACTATGGAAATGACTTGGGTCGGAATAAATCGGCTTTCAGAATGACTTGGGTCGGAATAAATCGAATCTCGGTAGGACTTGGTTCTTGGATCAACTGAAATCTCAAACCGGCAGCGTATTGATTTGGGTCGAGATTGTTATAACTTATACGTTATAAACTTAGGCCTTGTTTGGTTGACAAAACAAATCATGGGAAGTGCAAATTCCTAGAAAGTAGAAGTATATGAAGTTGTTTGGTTGGCAAAACCATGGGAATTTGCACTTTCTAGGAAGTTCTACTTCCTCCAAAATGGAGGAAGTTACTTACCTTGGTCCCCCTAGGTAAGTACAGCTTCCCATAGGAAGTTCTACTTCCCATTATCAACCAAACACAATTTTACACTTCCTAGGAATTTCAAATACATGGAAAAAATAACTTCCTAGGAAGTATGACTTCCTATATACAACCAAACAAGCCCTTATAACATGTGATATTGTGATATAGATTATACTTTATAGTGATGTATTATAGTAATTATACTAATAGTGTGAATTGTAATTGAGTCATTGTGAATTTTGTAATAATACATTGAATCAATAATAGTGTGATACGTATATTACTAATTTTAAAAGTTACTAAAGTAAGACTTATAAGTTATAACTTATATAGTTATATTATTCGGCCATTCACCATTAGGCATCGGCTATTGCCTAAGTATCGGTTATTCACTTATTCTTATTCATGATTGCATAAGTATTCAAGTAACAAGTAACAACTAACGACCATAAGGGTTAAGCATTTAAGTTGTTAAGGGCTTAAGGCATAAGTCCATACTCCATAGTCCATACTGATTATTGATTATAGACTTATAGTGTTAGAGTCAATAGACTATTAAACTTAAACATTTTGTTAGTTAGTGACTTACTCACTCTTAAGTATGAATGAGTCACTATATAGCAACAAAAAGAGTTAAAAGTCAAGAATTACGTTGACATTAAATCATTAATGAAAGCATCGTATTTTGTAATTATAAAATTTTTCGACTTTCATCGTTCATGGAACAACTCAACAAGTAGTGAAGTAACAATGATCAACGTTAATAACTTAACCAAATATGTCAATATGTCATATGAAGACGGTACATAATCATACACTATATTAGTAGAGGATGAACATGAAACATTGAAAGTATGAAAGTAGATCATAGTTAATCCAACATAATCATGTCACTGTATCACTAGACTAGTAGAGGATGAAACATCAAACGAATTTCGTTAAGTTAAGGTTCACAATCTTGACATAAATCAATTAATCAAATGATCATGAGATTGATTGTCTTTGACATTAATCAAAAGTCAAAACCATCAAATGATCATAAGATTGATCATCGATGTTATTATACGATTTTAACAGTAATCAAAGCATCATTAGAAATTCAGAATAGATTGATCGACTTTCATCGTTGATGTTTCAGTTTTGGATCTTAAAAAACAGTAAGATACTAAGTTGTTATACGTATCGTCGTATAGCAACTTAATCATACATATCGTTGTGGATCTTAATCAAAAGTCATACGAGGAATCCGTATGTTTCATTACTTAAATAATCATACATTCATACTTAAAAAGTTTCTACTTTCACTATTTCACATCATTATTCATTCATAATAATTTTTACATGAATCATCTTGTTTATATTTAAAACTACTAATTAAACTTCTAAACTTTGTAACTTTTATTACGGTTTTTTCACCAAATACCCCCAACAACTTAACAAATTCACAATATACCTTAAATGTTCCAGAAATGCACCATATACTCCTAAGTTTTCGAAAACGTTCACCAAATACCCTTTTTCTAACTACAGTTAAGTCACCGTTATCTTTATTTATGACTTTACCATTATTAACCCTAAACCCTAATTATAATATAACCCTAATCTAACCCTTACCCCAAACCCTAACCCTAACCCAGCCCAACACCCCTTCACCCCAGGTCCAACCCCCCACACCCCACCCCTAGCCCCACCCCTCCCCCCCCACTGCCGCATCCCCATCCCTTCCACCGTCGGCTCCCCCCTCCCCGGTAGCATCCCTCCCTCTCCCCCTCCCCCTCCTCCTCCCCTCCTCCTCCCCCTCTTCGTTCACGATCACATCAACTGCTCGCATAGGATGGTCGGATTTTGGCGCAAGGTGGGGGATTTTCGCGGCGGTGGGTTAGATTTTTGGGCAGGGTGGTCGGTTTTTCGCGCAGGGTTGTCGAATTTTTGCGCAAGGTGCGGGATTTTCGCGGGGGTGGGTTAGATTTCCGTGCATGGTGGTCGGTTTTTTCCGCAGGGGTATCAGATTTTCGCGCAAGGTGGAGGATTTTCGCCGTGGTGGGTTAGATTTTCACCGCAGGGTGGTCGGATTTTCGCGCAGGGGGCGGGGGAGTCGACGAAGAACGAAGAGGGGGTGGGGGATTCCGACGGAGAACGAAGAGTGGGTGGGGGATTTCGACGGAGAACGAAGAGGGGGTGGGGGAGTCCGGCGAAGAACGAAGAAGGGATGAGTGATTCCGACGAAGAACGAAAGAGGGGGTAGGGGTGGTGAACGAACTGGCAGTGGGGGATGGGGGGAGGGGTAGGGGCTGGGGTGGGGTGGAGGGGTGGTGGGCTGGGTGGGTTAGGGTTTGGGGTAAAGATAAGGGTAAGGTTTAAGATTAGGGTAAGGGGAAGGGTTAGAATTAGGTTAGAATTAGGTTAGAATTAGGGATTAAGGGTTAATGATGGCAATATTGTAAATAATGCTAACGGTGAGATAACGGCAGTTTAGAAAAAGGGTATTTGGTGAACGTTTTCGAAAACTTAGGGTATATGGTGCATTTTTGGAACATTGAGGGTATATTGTGAATTTGTTGATTTGTCTGGGGTATTTGGTGAAATAACCGTTTTTATTAATTTATAATATTACTAATTAGTAATTACTAAACAAAGTTACAAATCAATGCTATAATTACGTCGGAAAAGAAGAAGCATATAGAAGAAAAAAGAAGCAAAAAAAGCCAAAAAAAAAGGAAATTTAATATTTAAAAATAGTATGTCACAACCACCAGGTAAGTGTTCTACACTTCTAGAGTTCGTTTTTTTTAGAATTAGGATGATCTACTTGCATGTGAATGTGGGATTATGTGCTGGTCCAGTTTGCAGATCTACTGTAATATCATGTATTTTTTGACTTTTTAACTATTTTTTTATCATATTTGATTGTGAGATCTAAAATTTTTAGGGTTTTTGATTTAATTACATGTTTATAAGTTTATTTTTCGATCTTAATACTGATTTTACACCAATTATTTGTTGATACTTTGACGGTGTTCGTTATTATTCGTCATGTATATTAAATTCTTAACTTGAATTGTTTAGGGTTTCTGACTTGTTTACATGTTTGATGTTTATGATTTATGTTTGTGATTTTTTGTCATTTATAATTTTATATTAGATGTTTGTGATTTCTGTTTACTGTTTAACAATCTAAGTATCTAGGTTTGCCTTTTTGTTAGGGTTTGTTTTGTTTAGGGTTTGTGTTTTCTGGGTTCGTGTTTTCTGTGTTTATTGATTTGGGTTTGTGTTTTGGGTTTATGAAATGTTAAGGGTTTGTGTTTTGGGCAATTATATAAAGGGTCTGTGTCTAGGGTATGTTATGTTTAGGCCTCAAGGTTTTGTTTTATGGGTTTTGTTTTCTAGGTTTGTGTATATTGGGTTTGTGTTTTGGGCTTGTGTTTTGGGTTTATGTTTTGGGTTTGTGTTTTGGGCTTGTGTTTTGGGTTTAGGTTTTGGGTTTGAGCTTAGGATTTGAGTTTAGGGTGCATGTTTACGTTTTGTGTTTCTAGGTTTTGTGCTTAGGGTTGGGGCTAAAACCCTAAACCCTAAACCCTAAACCCTAAACCCTAAACCTTAAACTCTAACCCTTAAACCCTAACCCTATCCCGAAACCCTAAACCCTAAACCATAACCCTAACCTAAAACCCGACTTTGACCCTTAAACCTTACCTTGACCCTTAAACATGACCATGACTCTTAAACCTGACCTAACCCTAACCCTAGGGCCTAGATGCCTAGACTCTAGCTTGCTCAAACTATCAATGTTTTTAATTTATTTTTCAGTTCATCCATTGATACTGTACTCCATTATTGGGTCCAATTCCCAATCTGTTGAGGAGGTAAGTTTACTCTTGATTTGTTTGATGAGTGGAATATTAGAGATAAAATGTTTTCTTTGACTTGTGATAATGCGACTGCCAATGACGTTATGATTCAAGAGATTTTTAGGGACTTGAATAGAACTAATTTATTGCCTTGTTATGGTAAATTTTTTCATATTAGATGTTCTGCCCATATATTGAATTTGATTATCCAAGCTGGTTTTAAGTTTATGGATAAAACTGTTATGAAGTTGCAACAAGTTATTTCATATATTTCTTTTTCAAACACTAGGAAAGAGAGGTTTGTTGATTGTATATAGGTAGTGTTTACTTGAGCATGGTTTAGATGTTTGTTTGAGTGATTTTGAATGGGAAACTATCCAAAATGTTTGTGATTTTCTTGAACCCTTTTATGATATCACCTGTCTTTTTTCTAGTTCTGATTACCCCACTGCCAACCTATATGTTGAGAACATTGTTTTGATTGAAAGTCTTCTGTTCTACGCTCAAGAAAACCCAATTGATTCTATTTGTCTTATGGTTGCTCCTATGTATGCAAAATTTAACAAGTATTGGGAAAATTATTCTCTAATTCTTACTATTGCTATCATGCTTGATCCCTGTTACAAAAATAACTTTTTCATGAGTTGTATGCTACTGTTTATTTGCCCCAAGATCTTAATCGTAAGGTTAACGAGGTTGTTCATGCCTTTACTGAGTTGTATATGCACTATGCTTCTGTTTATTCTCACCTACAAGTCCAATCATCTTCCACTACATCTTCTATGACTACTGGTTATGAGTCCTCCACTCTAAGTTTTGCAAGGTCGCTCGCCCGTCCATTTAAGAAGGCCAGCCTTGGAAAGGTTGGCTATAATGTGTAACATTTTATTCATTTGATTACTTAAAGTTAGTGATTGTTATTTGGTACTCCCTCCGTCCCATAATATAGTGTCTGTTTCATTTTTCCACGGCCTCCAAGACGTAACTTTGACCTTTAATATCTTCAATTCCGCATTAATAAAAAATATAAAATGTTGATATTATGAAACTACACATTGAGATGAATCTAACAAGATCCCACGTTTTTGTTTTATATGTATACAAATGAGAATATTTGGTCAAAGATTTTAAAATTTGACTCATAAAAAATGAAGTAGGCACTATATTATGGGACGGAGGGAGTAATAGTTTTAGTGGTGATACTATTTAATTTGTTGTTTTTTGGAGTTTTGATGCCAATGTTGCCGCTAGTAAGGGTGTTAAATGATATGGAATCATATTTCCATGCCCCTCATGGTCCTGCTGACCAAGATGACCACTTTGATGTTTTGGCCTATTGGAAAACTTATGTGGGTGTTTATCCTATTTTTTCTCGGGTGGCTAGAGATGTGTTGGCTATCACCATTACATTTGTGGCTTTGGAGTCTCCATTTAGTATGGGGGGCATAATTTCAACAAAGTATTGCACGCGTTTGTTGCGCAAAAATGTTAAGGCTTTTGTGACTTGCCAAAATTAGATCTTTGGTTATTCTAAGGTTGAGGATGAGGAGTCTCTTGAAGTTTTTAAGGATAGCGAGCCTACTAATATTGATTATGATTCAATTCCTTAAACTGTGCTGCTTTTGTTGTTTGATGGTTGTTGTTTGATGGTTTTTGTTCTGGCCTATTGAAAATGGTTGATGGTTGTGTTCTGGGTTTGTGTTTGTTTTTGTTACTGTTTGTTTCTGGGTTGAGTTTGTTGTGTTCTGGGTTGGGGTCGATATGTTGTGGGTTTGTGTTTTGAGTTATTTGTTTAGGGTTTATTGTTTAGGATTCATCATATATAAGGATTTAACCTCAAACCTAATGATAGCCCAAAACCCTTACCCTAGACCCAAACCCTTACCCTAGACCCAAGCCCTAACCCTAGATCCAAACCATAAACCCAAACACTAGACCCAAACCCTAGCCCTAACCCTTAAATTATAAACCATAAATAGAATTTTTGGGTTTAGTTTAGTTGTTTTATGTCCTTTTGCATAATGAATTAATGTTCCTTGTGCAAAGATCATTGGGGTTTGACTTGTTAGCGACTGTTTGCTACATGTTACTTCACACACATGTTTTACCCTTAGTGTCACGATCCATCTCTTCATTTCTTTTGCTGGCTTGATTGAACATGATACATACTTGATTGGTAAGATTGGCGTTGGTAATGTTGATGCTTGTGTCACTTTTGCTGGCTTTCTTGTGTTGTTAAGTTGTGTTGTCAATTGGAGTCGAGTGCTCGATGATGAGGCAAAATTTTTACCTGAGAGTTGTAGTTGTTCTTTCTCTTGTCTTCCACCTTTGCCCCCGACTAAATTGATTTAATTATTTTTTGTAATGATGAGATTTGGTCGGTAGTAGAGGCTGGAAGAAAAGGGTGGGATGGCTAATTGTGGTTGTTTGGTTTGGTTTATAAAACGTCCCTTGTGCAAAAGATGATTCGTTGTTTGCGACTGTTTTTGGCCACATTTTACTTTACACACATGTTTTGCCCTAAGTGTCACGATGTGGAGCTACCTTTCTTTTGTCTTTATTGGAGTATTGGACATGATATGCACTTGATTGGTAAAATTGGTTTTGGTATTGTTAAAAAGACGAAGAATTATGGATGCTCGTGTCACTTTTGCTGGCTTTCTTGTGTTGTGAAGTTGTGTTGTCAAGTACAATCGAGTGCTCGATGATGAGGTTAGCTTGTGAATCCGAGAGTCATTACTTATTTTTAAAGAAAATTTATTTTTGGCACGATAAAATTTTATGTTTTATTTTTGGGAGTTATCTCTTTTGCTTTTTTGTACCATTTGTCCTTATTTTATAGATTGTTTTAGATAATTTATTCTTTGGCTGCCTTATTTCATTCAAAAATCTGTCTTTGGTTTTTAATATTTCCTTTTATTTAGAATCTTTTGAGTTGATAATTTCAGGTTCATCAACTGTAAAATGGATAAAAGAAAGGGTAAGGTGATTTATGAGAGAGTGGGTTATAGGAGATCTCTAAGATGTAGAGGACTTGGTGTTAAATTCTTGACAAAGCTAGTGAGGAAGGAAAAAATAAAAAGAAGGAAAATGTGTTTACAAAGGTGATTGTGTGTGGGTTAGAGGCTACTGGTGTTGAGTTAAAGGCTGGGGGTGGTGGTGAAATGGCTGGTGCTGGTGTTGTTCACATGGTTGGGTTCGAGATACCTAAGGAGATTTTTGTGGAGAGTGAAGATGGGGCTTTCACTTAGGATGGCAGGTGGGTATAATTTGGCGGGTTTCGCACCGCTTCCGCCCCAGTTGGGGCGGGTATGGATATGACTTTGGTGGGTAGTGGGTGGGTATGGATACGTACGAAAAGTCAAATCCGCCATGGGTAGTGGGTAGGTGGTGGATATGAGGTCACAACCGCCCCAAATCCGCCCGCCCCGCCCCATATCCATCCGCCTCGTATAATATTTACTATTTACCCTTTATAAAATAAAGATTTATGTTCATAAATCTAAAAAAATTTAAAAAATTAAAATTAAGAAATATGAATACTACACTTTATGTTTTGTTTGTTAGTGTTTTGTGAACTTTGTATTGTCATTTGGAACAATTTTCAACTGTTCTTAAGATTGAAATACTGTACTTTATGTATGACAAAGAATGTGTACTTTTTTTCTTCTTTGAAATGGGTGTTTCTAATAATTAATTTATATAATAGGTTATATATAGAAAATAAATCAGATAGACGGGTGGAAAATCCACCTGGGTGATGGGCGGGTATAAGTGGGTAATGGATATCCACTTGGGTGGTGGAGCGGGTGTGGGTATAACCTTATACCCACATGGGCGGAGGTGGATATGGAAACTTGTACCCGCCATGGTTGGCGGGCAGGTGGTGGGTATGAAAAATTTAGGTGGAGGTGGGTGTGGATTTAGGGGTACCCGCATCTGCCCCGCCCATTTGCCATGCCTACTTTCACTCGATTTATGGTTGAAGAAGAATGGGATCACACTCTCATTGATGCTGGCCATGAGATACCCATGAGCCCTTGCGTCAATGGGGAGTTGGACCCCGAAGAAAATTGTTTCCTGATCGTCCGAGGAGGACATCAATTGCTGACTTGTTGCCTTGCTGAGTTGCTGATTGTGATGTAATTTTTTGGTGTAATTTTTTGTTGCCTTGCTAGGCCATGTAAATTGTAATCGGTAGACTTATGAAATTTTTTGCTTACGCTATTAGTGACTTATGAAAACTGTCTAAGTATTAAGTAATGTTTTACTTTTTATTTAGCTTTCTAATGAATGTTGGAAACTTGGAAAGTGGAATGAAATGAAATTTTTTGGAATTTCTTTTGTCCAATTCTGTTTTTATTTTATTTTCGTTTGTCCAATACTCCAATTCTGATTTTATTTTATCTATTTTTGTCCAATTTATATTTTATTTATGTTGTCTAAACTCTAAGTAAGCAAGTATAATGTGGAGATTTAATTTGGAGGGATAAAATAAAAAGAGTATTTCCAATACTTATTAAGTATTTAAGTTATTACATAATACATATTAGATATTTCTTTAATATACGTTTTCTTTTTAGCAAATTCTTTTAACTTTTTATGTCATATACACCAAAACAGCAAACCTTAATAATACCACTTGGTTTATAGTTAAAATACCGTACAATGGACAACTCAACAAAAAACAACCGCGTGGGGCTTGATTATTGGAGGTATCAAATTTAAATGAGGTGGTTACAAATGATAGAAATCTTAATTATGTATTTATGTCTTGATAAATAATATTTGTCAATTACTTAGACCAAAAAAAGTGACGAAATTTTTTATGTTCAAAAATTATATAAATTGACCAAAAAAAGTCCTAATTTACTCATTGTCGGGTTGTATTGGGTCGGAATGGTGTTGGGTCGGGTTTAGTTGGATCAGGTTTAGTTGGGTCGGGTGGTAACTGAGTTGGGTCGAAATTGGGTTGGGTCATAATTGGGACGGTGATAGTTGGGTTGGGTGATAAATGGGTTGGGTGGGTTTAAATGGGTCATTGGCGGGTGAAGTTGGGTGCGGGTTTTTTGGGTCGGAAATAGGTTGGGTCTGGGTCGTTGTTCACGGGTGCAACTGGCACAGGTCAAACTGGGTCGACCCAATTGAGGTTGGGTTACCAATTCTATGGGTTAAACTGGGCACGGATGGACACTGGGTCGGCATGGGTCGGCTTCCAAACCGGCCACTCTCGACTCGGAACAAGTTGGGTCTAAGTTGCATGCTGGTTCACACGTGGGTCAGCCCAGTTTTTGACACCTCTACTATATATATGAACTCTCTTAACACCGATGGTTATATTGATGAATAATTCATATTATAATTTATTGTACAGAAAATTTCAAAGGAATTACAAGATTTTCTCGAGTACAATCTAATACCTATAAGTCATTTTTTCTACTTGTATAAAGTGTTTGATTTAAGAATTCAATTAACGCTGGTAAATCATTTGGCACATCGCCCGGGCCAACAAATAGTCAAAATTACAAATCACTAATCAACGGTTACTAATAGTTAGCTGTGCTTTTTTTTTGGGACCATACGCGTTAAACACATGAGACAACAACTTGTCATACTTAAATGAAATAAAACAGTTGTTTAATGACAAACTAATTACAAAAAGAAATTATATCTCCTATGTTATGAGTCAAAAAGTGAATGTCATGCATTTAATGTATGACAAGTTTTTCCCAATACCTATACTAGGCTTAGTATACTGTTATTTATGACTTGAAATCTTGCGAAAATAGCATAAGGCTGACTTTAAATACACACATCTCTCATTCTATAAATGGTTTTAGTATGATCCAAATTAGAGGTGATATCTTGTTTAATGAGATTTCCAACGGCAGGTCATATGTCCAATTTCACTGAGAAACGATGAGAAAGTTATTACTGTTTTACAAAGCATTGTTGAACTGATTTCAGGCGATCAGGCACCCTTAGCGAACTGCAAACGCGCGAACAATGCCTGATTTGGCCCGAGACATCAACCAGTGTGAATTTAATGACCGCCCGATCGGACAGATATCGCCTGATCCGATCGGGCGACGGGGATTTTGACGTGGGAGGCGCGATTTCTTCTAGGGTTTTGTGTGGAGTATATTTTAGGGTTTGTTAGAGTTCCTTATGCTATAAAAGGAACCCCTTTGTAGTCATTATTTAACACACATCTTTTAGCCTCTAGTATTCTTTTTTTTTTTTTGCCAAGTAGGAATATTATAGATCACCAAATAAGAAACAATTTACAACCTAGACCCTTAAGAAAAGAACAGCCCAACTAGGTTGGCCCCCTCTATAACTGAAGAGCTAAAAACAAAACTATAAGCTATACAGTTTCCAACTTTCTGTCGATCCATATTTGATCTCTAGTATTCTTATGACTCCTTGTATTATTCTCTCCATATTTCTCCATCTGGTGAAGAAGCTCTTGATTTCCCCACCTATAGATGTAGGTCTATTTTGACCGAACCACATAAATCCTTGTGTTCTCTTGTTTATCTTCTTGCTTTTCTCGTTCTTTTATTTTATTGATATGTTCCGCATTAATCTAACACTACAACACCCTTTCCTAGCAAACTGGTATTAGAGCAAGGTTTTAAGATCTTAGGTAAGAACGAATTTCATTAAATTATGTCAAATAAATTCGAGATTGAGAAATTCGAGAGGCAAGTAAATTTTGGCCTATGGCAATTGAAGAGGAAAGCCATCTTGGTTTAAGGTGGTTGTCACAATGCTCTTGAAGGTGCATCCAAATAGCCTTTGAGTATGACTGATGACAAGTGGGAGGAGATCTATTTGAAGACTCTCTCATCAATTCATTTATGTCTATCTAATGAAATTTTGAGAGAGGTTACCAAGAAGACGACTGTTGCGGGTTTGTGGTTGAAGTGGGAGTCACTTTATATGAAAAAGAGCGTGATCACCCGTCTACTACTCAAATTTAGACGTCATGATCTCAGTCTAAAAGAAGGTAAACCGCTTGAGTCTCATTTAGATGAATTTTTCTCTATTATTATGGATTTGCAAAACATTGATGTTGAGATCGATGCTGAGGATGTGACTATTATGTTAATGTGTTCTTTACCGCCTTCGTATAAGCATTTTCGAGATACTTTATTGTATGCTAGAGATGATTTGAGTTTGCAGGATGTTAAGGATTACTTAACTCATATAGATTTAATTGACAATAAGTTGGTTAACAAATCTAATAACCTTCTCAAAAAAATGCTTTGGTTGCTCATGGTGGAAAGAATTTTAGCAAAAACAAAATATGTAACTATTGTCACATAAAGGGTCATGTCAGAGTCGATTGTTGGAAATTAAAGAAGAAAAATGGGCAAAGGTCCAATGAGGACCAATCCTTAAATATTGCCAACGATGTCTTTGATGATGGAGTTGCACTTTAGGGTTACACGATTGGGGGTTTTGATTCCTACGATCTATTCATGTTTGTTGTCCTTTGAGATCTCGTGGTGAAACGACAAACCATGTGAATTTTGCTATGGAGTCTATGATAGATTGTTTTTAAGTTTGTAATAAGTATCAATATTGGTTATGCATTATATTTTGTTCTAGTTATGCTTTTTTTTTATCTCAAATTTGGTACTTTTGTGTTTTGTTAAGTACAATTGCAATTCAAAAACTATTGATGTCATTTGATTTTCTAGAATTCCTTGAGTTTTGTTGTTGAGATGCACAAGTGTTTTGAAGAGATTTTAGTTAATTTTAATAAGCATGCTTAGCGTTAGTGAATTTATACTATCAATCTAGGCCATATGTTTTGTTTCATATACGCAGTTTTGTGTTCGAAGATGTATCATTACACAATTTATAAAACATGTCCGTTATTGATTGTCTAAGTTGAGTAGGCTTATGGCATTTTGTGTAAGGTGGAGGTTTTATGTTTATGGTGAGCATCACTTCTTGGTTTTCAGTTCAAGGTGGAGTTATCTTGATTGATCGATTTCAAGTTAAGGTGGAGATTTGTTATTTGTAAATTGAAATCTTGTGAAAATGACATAAGTCTGACTTTTAAATACATATCTCTCAATATTCAAATTTTTTTAATGTGATTCATATATATTGGAAGTGATTACTTGTTCAAAAACCTTTCCAACAACAGGTCATATGCCTAATTGCACTGAGAAACGAGAAAGTTATGGTTGTTTTACGAAGCCCTGTTGAACTAGAATTTCACCCGATCGGGTCCGGCGGCATCCGCATGATCAGGCGCCCTTAGCAAACTATGATTGGGCCTGAGACATCATCCAATTTGAACTTAATGGCCAGCCGATTGGGCGGATGTCGCCCGACCCGATCGGGCGACGGGGATTTCGACGTGGGAGGCGCGATTTCTTCTAGGGTTTTGTGCGGAGTATATTCTAGGGTTTGTTAGAGTTCCTTATGTTATGAAAGGACCTCTTTGGTAGTCATTATTTGACAAACAACTTTTAAACTCTAGTATTCGTAGGACTCCTTGTATTATTCTCTCTGTTTTTCTCCATCATAGTGAAGAAGCTCTCGATTCGCCCACCTGTGGACGTAGGTCTATTTTGACCGAAATACGTAAATCCTTGTGTTCTCTTGTTTATCTTCTATATTGCTTTTCTCTTTCTTATTTTTTCATTGATTTATTCCGAATTAATCAAACACTAAAACACCCTTTCCTAACATATCATACATTGAATAGTATTCTTGCAGTGTAAATATGTCGTTTGCCATAAGTTGCAATGCATACAACAGGAAGAAAGCAAGCATTTCTCTGCTATCTTTTAGTCTATAATATTTATGTTTACTTTGTTCCACAACACGTTATCAACACAAGTTTGCTACCGAAAAAAATTAAGGGTACTATCTTTAAGATCTTTGCATCCATCCTATTTCAAGTTCTAATTTTTTTTCCTAAACTAACCCTTACTATGCGAACATGGATCAACAAAGTAACAATATTAACATTATTTTAGACAATGTCTATGTGTCGGATATTTATTTTTGGATAGAGCGAAATAATGTGCCATTCACTACCAACCTATCAAGGGGTACTGTAAGACAGTCCCCGATCCAATAACCTCAACAATAGTACAAATACCCACAATGGAGAAAACCCATACAATTCGGTCCCAAGACCAATAATAACCCTCCTATACAACCAACTTAAAATCAACCTCCATCAAGTAATAAAAGAAATAGGGATGAACATGAAAGAACTAGCTAGTAGTAAACATCATCATCCCACTAATCCAAAATAAATAATTTGATAATGATGCCACATTTATGGAGAGTAAGGACATTTTATTTTACGTTGTTTTGCTATTGAACCGCCTATATGGAAAGGTTGTTTTAAATTTGCCGCCTATATGGGTGGCCTAGTGAAGTGATAAAATGATTAGGTCTTATGAGTGCAATAATCTTATGTGTATGCAAGAAACAAAAATTTAGAGCACTATTATATATTACTATCTTTTTTTTCCCACATTTATAGTTACATATATTATTACCAATTTACTAGCATGCATGATAGTCGACGAATTTAGTACATATAAATTTCTATAATATATCTTTGTCAATTAAGATATCTTAAAATTTTATTCCATTGTGTATTTTCACTAAAGATGAACTGCACAAATACGAATAACCCTCTACAAAAGCGGATTATCGATCCCCATTTTCACCATACATCCTTTATCTTCTTCTTACTTTCATCTAAACTCACAAAAAAAATTATTTCTCAATCATTCGGCCACCATGTTCCATGCTAATGACAACCATGCTCCACTCTCATCTTCTTCTTTTGAGGATGATTTTAGGAAAATAAGGCTCTCCTTCCCTTATAGACGGTTTCTTCTTCTCATGTCATCAATGATATATCTCCTAATACAAGTAGGAGATTATATATATATATATATATATATATATATATATATATATATATATATATATATATATATATATATATATATATATATATATATATATATATATAATGACAAAAATGCACATGAATACCATTTTTTGTATCTCAAAGTGCATTTTTGGAAGCTTTTTTTCTCACTCGTGTTTTTTTCCACTTTTGGCATTTTTTCATATTTATTTGGCTTCATAAATGTTGTACGCTATTTTAGTATTTATCTTAATATTTTTTATGTATAACTATAAAAATATAAATCAAAGGAAGATAATATATATAATTTATTATAATTTACTAATTTCAAATATTTACATGTTTGTATTAAAAAATAGGAGATCTAGTGAAAAGATAATTTAACATAGATTTATTGGGGTAAAAGTTTTTATAATGGACAGTGGACACCCAAATAAATTTAAAGGCCCATGGACTGAAACCTGCAATTAAATATGTGACAAGTTAATAAGGGGATGCAACTACATCAGCCGCAACAGTTAAAATATCAACTGAACAAGAAAAGGCAAAAGCCTTAGCCCTTCTCAGGCATCATTTACATGACAGTTTAAAAATTGAAAATCTACTTGTGCAGGATCCCAAAGAACTAAAGGATGGCCTAAATAAAAGATATGAGCATCACAAAAATGTGCTCCTCACAAAGGCGCATTTTGATTGGACCAATATGAGGTTCGAGGATTTTAAAACAGTTAGTGATTACAATTCAACATAGTTTAGAATTGTGCCATTGTCTAGATTTTGTGATCATCCCATTACGAAAGAATATATGATAAATAAAAGGCTCTCCGCTCTCCACTTTCCACGCTAATGATATAATATTGACACAACAATACAGGTTCAGAACATTCAAAAAATACTTTAATCTAATTTCAATACTACTTGTGGATTAACAAAATAATGATCTTTTGTTGAAACATTATAACCTCAGACCTACGGGGTCTTCAGCCACTCATGAAATAAATGCAACAGAAATTTGTTATCCGCCAAAAACGAATGTTATACATAGAAGTGGGCGGGTTAATTACACCGGTCGTGTGAGAGGACGTGGTAATTACTGTGGTTGAGAGCGTGGATGTGGTAGAGGTCGATTTTCTCAAGAAACAGCAATTTTGAAATTCTAGTAAACATTGGGGAAGTTCATCTGGAAACCAAAGCCAGACATCGTACAAAGAGAAAGGCACGTGCCATACATGTGGCATGACTGGTATTGGGGTCGCACGTGTCATAGGGCCAAACAATTGGTAGACCTATATCAGCTTCAATGAATAACAAAGGAAAAAAATGATGAATCTAACTTTGCTAATGAAAATAACACATCCATGACCAACCTTGATGTTTTAGATTTTTTTCATGGATGATGCTGAAAGTGAAAAGAACTTTGTCCTTGAAGAAAGTAGCAATGCATGAATATGCTTAGTTTGTTTAAATTGTTTCAATATTCACTTTAATGTATTTTCTATTTGATTATTAATGAAATACGTATTTTCTTATATTAATCATCATATTTATTATTTAGGAAGATATGAATTTACCAGAAGTTGAAATCAAATAATAATGTCTTCTCGATAGCGGGACAGGACACACCATTTTGAAAAATAAAGAGTATTCTTCAAAACTTATAAGATTCCAAGAAGTTAGCACAGTGTCTGCGACATCCAAGCTAATTGAAGGATCTAGAAAAGCCTGCATTATATTTTCAAATGGGACAAAATTGATAGTCATTAACGCATTATATTCGAGTAAATCTCGAATAAATCTCATAAGTTTCAAAGATGTACGTCAGAATGGTTACCATTTGAAAACGGTGACAGTGAATCAAGAGGAATTTATATGTCTCACGGCAGCAAAATGTGCCAAGAAATACATCTATGAAAAATTGCTAGCGATTTCCTGATCAGGACTATATACCGCATAAATATATATCCGATTGAAATTAATATGATATCTAACCGAACCTTGGATAATATAAAATTATTTACTATATGGCATGACCTATTGTAACACCCCAGAATTTCAAAGCAGAAAAGAAAGAAATAATAATAATAGTAGTATAGGACGATGGCGGAAACATCGTCTTCTGGGAATGTCACTACTACAAGAAATGCGTTTAAATATCTAAGTGATAAAACCAACATAAATAAATAGTATAAATAAATTAAATTGATAACCAAAAGAGAAAACTAACTCTTAAATTAATAAAAGAGTCTAGGCCTAAAACATCTAACATTTTAATGCTCACATTCAACCCGAGCCCAAAACCAAATAAGATTGTCATCAACATATCCTGCAAAAATAAACAACAAACATCCACAATCAGTGGGGAGTAACTAACAGCTCTCCCAGCTCAATTAGGATCCATGTAGAAGTTATCAAGTGTTAATAAATAAGTCCCAATCAACATAAAAGATCAAACTGAACCAAATAACAGCAAAACAACAACTAACAGTTTAACATGGTTAAATAAAGTAAATCATGAATAGTAAACTTAATATAGACATACAAGATCAAAAACATAAGCCTCCAAAATAATATAAATAGCTTTTGAGAAAGAGCAGAACGCTAGTGGATCGCAACCCACTTCCTAAGGTTTGTCAGATCGAAATCTCCAGACAGTCTATGGGCTTACGTTCCTTACTGTCTGTGTCTAAGAATGGCCAAACTCCCGATGCAGGATAGTACCCAGCTCAGTACTTCCCAACCTCTCGGACGACAACAATTAACCCAGGTAATACCCCTAAATCGCAACCTAGGTGGTTGGCATGTTCTTCACCGGGGACTACATCTCTCCCACCGGATATCTTAATCTCAATAAAATATTTTCACAATTAAATACAATAATTCATTCATCAAACATAAAATAATAAGGATGCCCTTCAGGCCTTACACCTAAAATCAGCAGAAACTAGGATCGCAATCCAAGAGTCTCATTTAACAATATTTGTTCTTCTCAAAGTAATAGTAATATAATACTAATAAAAATCATTTCACCCAGCTAAAAAGAATAAATCTACATTAAAATATACTTATACACCAAAAACACCATATAGTCAAATACTCCAACTACTACACTCTCGTTGTCTGAGTTTGGGTACAAGGTTAATTACAACGTTAGTTATAATACCCCAGCTGGTACATAACTCTTGGCGAAACGGTACTAAAGACAGTATTATTCTCCCTCGAGTACTGAAACGTCGACAACTTAGATATTGATTTATAAAACTACAACATTATATACCCTCAATTTGATACAAACAGACAAAAACATAATATAAAAATAATGAATTATTCATAAATGTTCACCAAAGTTGTAGCCAAAACAACTTATGACTATGTCCAGTATAATAACTCTCTTTACAAAAAAAATAAAATAAAATAAAATAGCAATCATGACTTATCTATTTATAAACATACAAACATATCACAAAAATATATATATAAACTTTAGACAAAGCACTGAAATATTGAATGCAATACACTTCCTAACACCTAAGTATAATACTTCTTATGCATATATATAACACATTTCCCACCAAACTAGTAAACTAACATACAATAACATATATTAAAGGAAAGTAAAAGAAACAAAGTAACTTATATAATAACATAAAACAAAAGGAAAAGAAAGAATGAAAGAAACATAACTAACATATATATAACACGTTGATTAAGCTTACAAACTAAAGCATTCTGCATGCTTCATGGAATCACCGAAAGACACAAGAGAATGCAAGATTTACAGGGAATGAAACTATCCCAAGTTTGACGCAAGAACGCTTCTCACGCATGAACCACAACCACAACTAAACAACAACATTACATCCAACAGAAGCCAACACCAATAACTACTCACTCATCTCTCCAATGCAACACAACAACACACCACTTATAAACATGGCTCAATATAAACACTCCAACAACACAACAAAACCACAATAACTAACAATCATAAAATCAAGAAGTTTCAAGAAAATAACCACACTAACATATATATAATTTTCCCTACCCATAATTCTAGCATGATACTAACCCAACTAGTTACCCATTAAAACTAAATAAATCCCAAACAGATTCTAATCGTACTAAGATCGTCGTTAGTTACCTTTGAAGACCTCCAATTGCTTGCATTTTCATTATGTACTGTTCTGTTCTGATCTCGATTCCCGTCAATGTGTAGCTCTGATTTATAATCGCTCCGGTCATAATGAAGGCCCAGATGTCCTTAACGTGTTATCCAAATTTCAGGGTGATCCAACGGTTCGATCTTCTGCGATAATCAAATTCGTGAAGGTACAACCGGAAAACAAAACCGGGTGACCCGTCTGATTGAAACAGAAACTGCGACCAATTCTTCCAGTATCTTCAAAAACGAATAGACGCCACGAGCAAGATCTCTCCGACTAGATGAATTTTGACTACTCACACGTCCAATTCCGATAAGAGACGAAGGAGATATGGGGTAAACAAGATGAGTGTGCAGAAATGGCCGAAAATGCGAGAAGGGAGAAGGACTCTTTATTTTTCTTTGTAAGGCTGGTGTGAAGGGAGTGTGTAGCAAAAATAATGTGATGGTTCATATCATAAAGCAAAGGTTTTATTGAATTAAGATAGGTTAATGGGGGGATGGCTCTTCACCTTTTGGTGGTTACAAAGAGGGATAGATAGAAGATGCTAATACTATGCTTAATACTTCTCCTCTAAATTTTGGACAACATAAGAAGGATATGGGTTTGCAAACGAATTCTTTATGTTGGTCGACCCATATTATATACAACACTTGAAAACTAAAATCACACACTACTTAAATTTATAGAATTACTAACTATATGATAAAATAAATACGCACATTATATACACTTTAAATTAATAATCACAACAACATAACACAATATAAATAATTGTACACTTTTAAAAAAATAGTTTTTAATAATAAATTATTTTATTTTAATAGAAAATATCATTTTAATGTAAACAACACCAAAAATAATGAGTGAAAATTACGTGGTGTTACACCTATTAGGCCATCCTGGCACAAGAATGATACATAGAAGCATTGAAAACTCAAATAGAGACTCAATAAAGAATGTCCAAATTCCTCGTTCAAATGAATTATCATGTTCTGCATGCTCACTTGGCAAATTGATAACCATACCATCCATAAATAAGATGCCACTGAAGCTCTAACGTTTTTAGAAAGAATATAAGGAGATATTTGTGGGCCTATTCACCCTGCAAGCGGGCCGCTATTTCATGGGAGTAATTAATGTCTCTGCTCGATGGTCACATGGGAGATTTTTGTCAAGTAGAAATGTTGTTTTTGCAAAATTGCAGGCTCAAATAATTCGATTAAGAACTCAATTCCAATATCATACAATAAAGAGAATCAGATTACACAATGCTACTGTATACATCCCAAACTTTTGATGATCATTATTGGTGAATCATTAATGGTATTGCTGAATCATTAATCAAGAGACTACAATCAATTTCAAGACCATTAATAATGAGATTAAAATTGACCTGTTATGCTTGGGTCATGCTATATTACATGCAGCAACATTGAAAAGATTAAGGTTGACAGACTATAATAAATTATCACTGTTATAATTAGTATCGCTTCGAGAACTGAATGTCTCACATTTGAGAATCTTTGGGTGTGCGGTTGATGTACCTATTGCTATGCCCCAACGTACCAAAAAGGGTCCATAAATGAGAATGTGAATATATGTTGGATTTGATTCTCCATCAATAATCAAATATTTAGAGCCAATGACGGGCAATTTGTTTACGGCTCGATTTGACGATTGTCATTTTAATGAGTAAGTATTCCTGTCCTTAGTAGTAGAGAAATTGGACCCAAAAAACTTAAAAACAAAAATTGCATGGAATGCCAAACAAATGTCAATCTTGGACCCAAGAACAAATTCGTGTGAGCAAGAAGTGAAGAAAATTTCTCATTTGCAAAGTATTGCAAACCAATTGCCAGATGCATTCATAGCTACTAAGAAAATGAAAAAGTCACATGTACCTGCTGAGAATACCCCATCATGAATTGAAATTTCTAGTGAAAATAAGGCCATTGAAAATGAGTCAATAGCACGCCGAAAACATGGTAGACTACTCGAATCTAAAGACTCAAAATCAAGAAAAATGAAAAAACAAGGCGAAATAATAAACGAAATTGATATAGATTCCTCCAACAGAAAATGATGAAAACGAAAATATCGATAAGCATGTTTCATAATAAAAGGAACATGAAAACATAGACAATAATGACACATCAATTTTTACGTTTCTACTAAGAAACAATGGATTCTAAAAGATATTGTCCTGAATGAAATCTTTGCTTTACTCCATAGCAGTTGAAATGACATACAATGAAAATAATATAGAGCTAAATACAGTAGATGAATGTCGTTGCAGAAAAGATTGGTTAAAATGGAAAGAAGCCATTCAAGCAGAATTAATAACTTGAAAAATTTGAGGTATTCGAACAAATAACCCCAATACCAAAAGGTGTAAAACTAGTTGGGTACAAATGGGTATTTGTGAGAAAAATGAGGTTACTAGATATAAGGCAAGGCTAGTAAACCAAGGTTTCTAGCAAATACGAGGGATTGATTATGATAAGACATATTCTCTAGTTAGTTTATGCAATTACATTAAGATCTTGGTAAGTTTATCAGTTTCAAAATATTACAAATAAGGTTAATGGATAGTGACTGCATACTTAATATGAGTCGCTTGACACGGATATTTATATGAAAGTCTCTGGTGGACTAAAGCTACCAGAAAATTACATGCCCAAAAAGATGTTCTCAATTAAAATGGAAAAAGTCACTCTATGGGTGAAAACACTCTGGAAGAATATGGTATAATCGTCTTAGTGAACTACTGAAAAAATGATTCAAAGGTAATCAAATCTGTCCCTGCATATTTATTAAGCGATCTAAATCAGGATTCACCACCATTGTTGTCTATGTCGATGATTTGAATATTATTGGAACTTCTAGAGAACTCGAAGTGATTGCAAAGTACTTGATGAAAGAATTTGATATGAAGGATCTCAGGATGATTAAATTTTCCTTGTTTGGCAAATGGAACATTTGAGAAATGAGATTTTTGTCCATCAATCAAACTATATAAAATAAAAGTTAAAATGTTTTTTTCATGGACAAAGCTCACCGTATAAGTTCTCCAATGATAATGTGTTGCCTGAATGTGATAGATGACCCATTCAGACCACGAGAAGAAAACGAAGCAATTATTGGTCCTGAAATACCATATTTAAGTGTGATTGGTGCCTTAATGTACTTGGCTAACAATACTTGACCAAACATAACTGTTTTTTTCAAATAACTTGTTAGTTAGATACAACAATGCACCAATAAAGAGACGTTGAACGCTATATATCTTTAAGGAGCACAAGATCTTGGATTATTCTATCAGTCGAAACCAAATGTGTTACTCATTGGACATGCAGATGTTGGATACCTATCAGATCCACAAAAGGCTAAGTCTCAATACGGGTACCTATTTAATTACTTATGGACGTACTACGATATCTTAGAGATCCACGAAGCAGACTTGAAACCACATCATCAATTCATGTAGAACTAATTGCTCTTTGTGGAGCTAGAAGGGAATGTGTATTGCTAAGGTCAATGATCAACAAAATTCCAAGAAAAATGTGGAGTGGAAGCAATGACAACAAATCCAACTATCATCTACGAAGATAATATTGCATGTATCACCCAAGTAAGCGAAGGGTATATCATAGGAGACAGAACTAAAACTCTTCTTCACATATGACTTCCAAAAGGAAGGGAAGATAAAACATCCAACAGATGCAATCATGTGAGATTCTTGCAGATTTATTGACCAAATCTCTTTTGGCGAATAAATTTGAAGAATTAGTTCGAAAAATTGGAATGTGTCACCTTCGTGATGTATGCTAGATTCAGGGGAGTATTATATTCAGGGGAGCTAGAAGGGAATGTCGTTGCACTCATTTTCCCGTCGAGCGGGTTTTTTTTATCCCACTAGGTTTTTCTAGACAAGGTTTTTAATGAGTCGGTTAATTTTAAGCATATAAGGATACATAGTAGTACTATTTTCCCTAATTATGAATTGTTCCCACCGGGTTTTTCCTAACAATGTTTTTAACTAGACAACTAATATCCTACTAAAGATGGGCATTGGAGAGGGAGTGTTATAAGTCAAAAAGTTAATGTCATTCAAGCCAACCGCCTACCAATGTCAAAATCGAAAAACTCCTAGTGCCTCTTCGTCTTCCATACGCCACTTTCTAAGACACCTTTAGGTGTATGCCTCCTCCTTTATGAAAATCCAAACTAGAAAAAACAAATTTGGCAAATGCATTCATTGCTTTCTTGGAGAAAATTCAAGACCTTGGTTCGAAGGAACGCTATCCATGCCTCTCAGCCGCCTTCTTCTGGATCGAAGATCTTCAATGATGGCTCTTCAAAAGCTCGATTTTAAATCGCCCAAATTATCCTTGAGATGCGTGATATATGCCCTAAATTCACTGTTAATAATCCCACTAATGAGGATTTCAAGCAAATCTCGTCAAATTCACCGCCCACTCCTGAAGCTCGTGGAGTACACTCGTTGCGCTGCTACAATCATTGCATCCTTCTAGCCAATCGAGGGAAGTTTCTTGCTCTTTTGCATTTTAACTACTTGTCTTCTCTCTTATTACTCTCTTGGGTTCATTTGTCCCCTTGTATCCTGTCTTTGGTGAACAAGATCTTCAATGGGTGGGTTGGATTCTGTCGATCCAATTCCCCCACTCAATTCGTCAATTTAAGGGCCTCCCATCCCCTACTTGTACTATGCTTGCTCATTACCCCCATTGTATCCTCTCATTGCCCACATTTAGATCCCTGTTACATTGCATTACCTCCCCTCTCCCTGGTTTCTTCATGTCTGAAGATCCCGGCCATACCAATTATGCATCCATCCTTAAGTCCCCCAGCTCTGATGGTGCCCTTTCCCCTCTCCCTAATAGGACCAATCAACATTTTCCTCCCCCTATGCATAACTGTCTTGCTCACTCCGTTTTTGTTGTCCAATTCGAACCACAAATATGGCTAGTCACGATGAATGT
The DNA here is from genome assembly GCF_026745355.1 of Beta vulgaris subsp. vulgaris. Lineage (NCBI taxonomy): Eukaryota > Viridiplantae > Streptophyta > Magnoliopsida > Caryophyllales > Amaranthaceae > Beta > Beta vulgaris. The sequence continues at coordinate 37,961,152 of NC_079208.1, forward strand.
GCACCTCCCTCTCCTAGCCAATCAAGGGATCCAGGTCCTACTCTTCCAGACATTTCAAATCCATTTGCCCCCAGTGTGACTGTGCAATCACATGCATTAGCTCGTTCCCTCCTTAATGATTTTCATCCTTGCTGCCTTTTTGAGAGGGCGTTGGGGGAACCGATTCCCACTTAATCTGTTATTGATAGGTTGCGTAGAGACTAGAACTTCCTACTAGGGAAAGTTTCTATTCGCCAGTTAGCTAATGGATGGTTCCTACTTAGATTTTCCAACCCCCTTGACAAGGAAGATGTTTGGTTTAGACGCCTATGGTTCGTGCAAGGTCTCAATTTTGTACTCATTGCTTGGTCCCCTATGTTCAAGCCTTGGTTTGCTTCTATCACCCATGTTGACCAGTGGGTCAAAATCCCCTTCCTACCTAATGAATATTGGTCTTGGCCACACCTAGCTACCATCACCCAACAATTGGCCACCTTGTTAAATTGGATCGTTTCACTTTAAAAAATGATGATAAGGCAGTTCCTAGGTCCATTATTCTCACATCTAACACGGAACCAACTGAATTCTTTCTCTCCTATGAAGGAGTTCATGAGCTCTGCGCATTATGTGGTGATAAGGGTCATGTGTTATCCCTCTGCCCCAAACAATCGAAGTCGTGTATTGACATCATTGTAGCCCAAATGGAAGCTAACACCCTTGAACCTCACTCTCAGCCTTCTCATGACCCTAACTGGGTCTTTGTCAAACCCCAAAGGTGTAGCAAACCTAGACCATACTTGAATGGAGGTTTGCATGGAAGGAGACCTTCTCCTAGGAGGTTTCATAAGTCTCATCAGCACACGTGGCGCCTGATCCCTCTTGATAGCAAGTTCCCCCTCTACCATGCCCCCTCTGTATGCTAGAGCCCTCCCACCAACTTGCACCTCAACTTTGATGCCGATATGATCGATCTACTCTCTTCTTATAGCATCCCAAGCAATGAGGAGGAAGGTGTGTTAGAGTCAGGCAAAGATTCCGAGGAACGTCGCAAGAGAGAGAACTTTGAAGAATCCCCTCTCTCCTACAATCCTAGCCCATGATGGACATTTGACAACCTACTTGGTGGTGTTCTACTGTCTGTGTTGACACTTAACATTTTAGTTTATTGCTTTACTTTGTCTAGTTTATGTTTCAATGCTCTCCCTTCTCCTCCCCCTTTCTATCAATTTTTAATGATACTTAGCTCCTTTGGTCTATGTATCGCTCATAGGAGGTCTATTGTTTTTAATTCTCTAGGCCTAGTTGCCTTGTATTGTTGCATATCAATGAATTTTGGTTATGTTTACTTTGTCGGGTGCCAACATTTCTATGCTATTATATGCCCTTATCTGCTCCTTACTTTGATATCGCTCTTATACTTCAATGTTGGTGTTGATGTATTTTTATTACCTGTGTTTCGCATGATTGGCATCTAAATTTTTTGGAATGGGACTTTGTCCACTTACCCTCTGTTTTCCCTTTGTTAGGTTCCCTTCTTCTAGGCACAATTGGTTTCCTCCCACCTCCCTCTTTGACAAGCTACTTTGGACTCCAATTCTATGCCACCACCACCTGGTGGCCCACTATCTCAGGACTTTACTTGTTCATTAGGTGGGCTAAACCTCGCTAGATACAATCTCATGTTGGCCGCAACAACTCTGGCCGCAGTATTTTTCACAATAATTGTTCTGTTGTTTGTTTGTTTTCTTTCTCGTTCCATCGAATTCTCATCCGTTGGGTTGTGCTTCTTTTGTTCTTGATACTAAGCTTGCAAAGGTTGATACAACCTATTATGAACCGAATGTTAACCATCCGCTATGCGCTTTCGGTGTTTAAGAGACCTGCCAAGTCAACTTTAGTTTATTTCGAATAATAAGTTGGAATATACAAGGGGGAAAGAAACTTGCAGCTCTTGCCGAACTTGTTTATATTCGTAATAAGTACAAACCAGATATTATGTTTATCATTGAAATGAAGACCTCACATCAAAATAGTCTGAATATTTTAAAGGCTCTCCATTTTGATCCTAAAATATCATAATTGGCTCCATAAATCACTGTGGTGGTATTTGGGCCCTTTGGAATGATTCCAACATCCATGTCTCTACTTACACTACTACAAATCGATGTGTACATATGGCTATTAACTTTAAACATACCAATCGTAATTTGATTATTACGAGTCTCTATAGTCCGGCTCAAGAACAAGAAAAAAATGAATTTTGGGATTATTTTCAGGAGTACCTTTCCTCCTACACCCTCCCCTAGCTTCCCATTGGTGATTTCAATGAGATGCTCACACCGGAGGATAAAATTTGTGGCCAAGGTCTATCACCTAATAATCTACGGTGTCTCCCAGAATTATTAAATGTCACTCATAGTGTGGATGTTCCTACTATCCAACCTTCAATTTCATGGTGCGTCGTCACTATCTCCTACTCTATTAAGGTTAATGGTCATACTAAAGACTGACACAAACCATCCAGAGGTCCTCGTCAGGGGACCCTCTTTTCCCGTACTTGTTCATTCTCTGTATCGATACTCTAATGAAAAAAATTGACGCTAGCTAGAGAGTAATGTTCCAAAATCCGACATAGGTTTTAAACTCTGCCATAGAAGATCTACCATCCCATGCCTAATGTTTGTTGATGATAGTCTTGCTTTTTGCAAGGCGACTTCCTCAGCCTGTAATAAACTCAAATCCATTCTAGATGACTTTTGTGTTATGTCAAGTCATCTGATCAATTACCACAAATCAGCCCTAGTATTCTCATAAAAGATCCCAAATTCCAAGAAAGCCCCCTTGGCTAGTCACATCAACATGACTCTTATGTCTTGCCTAGGTCGCTACTTGGATATCTTTTTTAGCTCTCATTATTCGACTAAGCATGATCATAATCACATTTTGACTAAAACTTTGCAAAACATCCGAAATTGCGATTCAGGGTTCCTTTCCAAGGCAGTCCGCCATACCTTGATCCAAACCAACCTCGAAGCACTTCCTGTTTAATCCTGCTCCTCTGATCTGATTCCACTCCACCTTTGTAAGGCAATGGATATTGTCCGCTGCCAGTTCTTCTGGCGCCAAGAAAATTAAAGGACAAAAATAGCTCCCTCTGGTTGCCTGGAAAACAATATGTTCCCCTAAATCCCAAGGCGGATTAGGCCTTAGACGAACCATGCCTCTAAATCAAGCTTTCCTAGCCTATTGGTTGGAATCTGATTTCAAATAAAACAAGTTATTGGTCTACCCTAATAAAGAAAAATATCTACATACGAAATCATTTTTTAATACACCACAAAACCTTCTAACTCTTACATTTGGAAAATGATTTTGGCTCAACGAGATCTGTTACGACAAGGTATCTGATGGAAAATTGGAAATGGGAAAAATATCTTGTTTTGGCTTGACAACTGGTTGGGCTAAAACAACCTCTGCTCTATGCTCAAATGTAGCCCCTCCACTCTTGATTTAAACTTAAAAGTTGCCTCTTTCATCACTATTGATCATTGTTGGGATCTCGTAACTTTAAGCCAAATACTGCCATCTCATTTGTTGTTAAAAGTACAAGGGGTCCCCATACCGACCACTGATATCACCGATACTCCTAATTGGGGGACCACTTCTAGTGGCATGTTTACAAATAAATTCGCAACATGGCTCGCTCATGATCTTCCCCCAAAACCACTATGGCCTTTTCGCTGGCTATGGAAACTTGATATACCATCAAAACTACAGATTTTTCTCTGAAAAATTTGTCACGACAACCTCGCTGTCCGAGCAATTATGTTCAAACGCCACATTATACCTACCAATTAGTGCCCCCAGTGTGCTGCAGGAATTGAATCTATGGGTCACCTATTCTTTTCCTGCCCTATTTCCAATTCTTTTTGGAACCTTCACGAAGTACGTGATTGGATCTCTCCACCTTGGTCCTTCACCAATGTTTGTGACTTCCTACAAGACACTAATCCGAAAACCAGATTACAACCTTTTATTTTTATGTTTTGGAGCATCTGGAAAGAACGCAACGCTCTAATTTTCAACAACGATATTTGGTTGTCTTTACGTATTCCACATCGCACTAAGTTTGCGCTCTCTAAGTGGACATCCGGCTTACATGTTGACCTATGTCATGCTCAAGGTTCTCCTACTACAAGAGCTTTCCCACTCTCATTCCCCCTTCCTTCCGGGCTACCAGCATACCTTGGGAGCCTTCTCCTCCAGCCACCTTCAAGCTCAACTTCGATGGTTCAGTTCGTGGCTCTACGACAGCAGCAGGCTTCTTCATTCGGGATTATTGGGGTACTCTCCTAAAAGCTCAAGCTATAAACCTGGGTCACTCTTAAGTTCTTATAGTAGAAGGTAGAGCTCTACGTTATGGTCTAGTACTTGCTACATCAATGGGTATTCAAGACTTAATTATAGAAGGGGATAACTTACAAATCGTTAATTATCAATAATATCTGGTCGGTTCCATGGAAAATAGCAAATATTATTGAAGACTCCAAACTGCTCATGAATAAATTCAACAATGTCCAAGTTCGTCATGTCTATCGAGCAGCTGACTGGATTGCCAACATTGGCCACTTAGTTTCCTCTACCTTTGAGATCACTGACAATGTACACTCTTCACTTTCTCCCATTCTTCTATTCGACACTTTAGATCTTTCCCTCGAAAGAAAGACAACCTAAAGTTGTTTTTTCTTACCTTTAGAAAAAATTGCCACAAATTGCAATATATACAACGAAAAGAAAGCAAGTATTTCTCTTCTACCTCTGAGTTTATAATATTTTTTTTTTTGGTAATAAAGGAGCAGTTCATAAATATTAAAAGGAAACAGTTACGAAACGAGTTTGAGGAGAAGAACTCTCCTAGGAAGCAAGGCGAGAATTAAGTAACACATTGTCTTTCTCGCTAACATAAATATTCATACAAATCGGGGGAGGGTTAGACAAAATACAAATGGTGTTGAAACCATCTCTTCTCCCTTTTGCTTCCTTTGCTAGGGCATCTGCTAAACCATTTGTTATTCTACCTTCATGGGATAAGGTCACGTCGTGCAACTCGCGGCTCAACACCCTACAATCATTAGATAAACTTGGCATATTAGTAGTTGAGTTATTTGGCAGATGAATTTCCTTCCAAGCCGTGAGACAATCTGTTACTAACATCACTTTTCTCCACCCTTTACTTTTTATCCAATTTAAGGCCATAAGGATAGCTTTAAGTTCAGCTTCTTCTGCATCAAAGGCAAAAGTTTTCGACTGAATTCCTTCAACCCAAGTACCTAGTTTGTCCCTACAGACCGCTGTCAGGCCAGCCTCCTTGGAAGAGTAAAGAAAAGAAGCATCGGTGTTTATTTTTAGATATGAAGGTTAAGGAGGAAACCATGAGTTGAGGGGGGGTGTTAGGAGCTTTTCCCACCTTAGGATGGCTCTGAGAATAGAACCATTCGGTGGCGGCCAAACAAATGTTTTTAATAAGGACACACGACTTTATGTTTTTCTTTTTAAACACCCCAGAGTTTCTTCTAATCCAAATGGACCATAATGTGAAACAAAATATTACCTTTAAGGGAACTTGAGCATGGGAGGAAAGGCTACTGGCAGTAAGGTTGCTTTTGAGCCATAATTTAAAAGAAGAAGATAAATTCCTGTCAATTTTTAGAGCATCCCAAATTTCAGAGGCACGAGGGCAGGTCCTAAGAATATGATTCATATCTTCTGTAAGAGCCGGACAGAAGGTACAGTGCTTGGGAAAGGAATGAATTCTAGAGTTGATGTTAGCATTTGAAGGCATTCTACCCCACCAAGCTTGCCAAATGAAAAAGAGGTTTTTCGGGTGACCCGGGCACTTCCATATCCAGTCCCAGGAGTTATGCTTCGACCTAAAAGAGTTATGCTTCGACCAAAGGCAAAATGTCTTGTCGTTATTGGTAGTGAAGAGGGTGGCTCGCACTTCGTCAAGTGCTTCTGCGGGGAGGTCTAAGGAGCTTAAATTGAGGATGTCATTGTTTCTAATGGGACTCAGCCGAAGTTCCATTTCATGGGAAAGGAGAGGGCCTTGGACCAGAGATCTAAGGTTCTCTCCAAAGAGCCACTTATCGTGCCATAAGTTGATATTATCACCGTTTCCCACTTTTCAAGCAATGCTATTTTCATAAATATCTCAATCTATTCCAATGCTATTCCAAACGTGAGAGCCTTTTTTAAAGCTAGTAGGGTATTCTTTGTTATACACATACTTTTCATGAATTATTTTTGAGGCCCACATTGTTCCGTTGTCAAGTTTCCAACAAAGTCTAGCTAAATTAATAAGGTTAATGTTTCAATTAGAAAGGCAACCCAAACCACCCTGGCTCTTTGGTTTACATATACTCCTCCACGCAATCCAGTTCATTTTTCTTTTGTTATCTTTCCCGTTCCAAAAAAAATTGCTACAAATTGAGTCCAGTTTGGCAATAATTGAATTGGGGATGGCTATGGGGTGCATTAGGTAGCGGGGTATAGCTTGGAGAGTGGAGTTTATAAGAACCATCCGCCCCGCTTTTGTAAGGGGCCTGGCCTTCCAAGCTGCCAACTTTGAAGACATCTTATCAATGAGGAAAGACAATTTGTTTTTTGAGGGCTTCCTATGACAAAGAGGGAATCCCAGGTAAGTTCCTAGATCATTTGTGCTAAGGATGTTTAATTCTTGTTCAAACTCATCCTTTATTTCCATAGCTGTATTAGGAGAGAAATAAAGCATGCTCTTGCTCTCATTGACCTTTTGACCCGAGATTTGAAAGAAAGCTTGAAGGGTGGCATTCATGGTGTTTAATGTAGACAAGCTCGCCTCCCCAAACAGGAGAATGTCATCTGCGAATAGCAGATGGGAAATCTCAGTAGAGCCCCTCCTCCACTTTAAAAGGAACCCATCCTTTCAGAGCACATGCTTCATGAATTTTTCTAGAAAGGTACTCAAGGCAGATAATAAACAAATAAGGTGAAAGCGGGTAACCTTATCTAATTCCCCTAGTAGGCTCGAACTGATGGGTTCTAGTTCCATTGATTTGAATCGCAGTGGGACCCGAAGATACACAACTCATGATAAGCTTAATAGAGTCGCTTGTGAAATGGAAGTACTGGAGGCAATGTTCAATAAAAGGCCATTCTAGCCTATCGTATGCTTTTTCTAAGTCGAGTTTCAAGGCAAACAAGCCTTTTTTCCCCTTCTTTTTATTCATGGAATGAATGATCTCAGAAGCAATGATGAAGTTCACCTCAGAGCCCCTCCTAGGAATGAAACTGTTCTGATTTGCGGATATGATATCTTGGAGATGAGGTCTAATCCGGTTAACAAGAATTTTTGTAATCATTTTATAATTTGTGTTTACGAGACTTATGGGTCTAAATTGATTAACTCTAGTAGGATTCTCAATTTTTGGGATTAGAGTTATAAGGGTCGAGTTAATAGAATATGGAACTCTACAATCCTTAAAGATCTTATTAACGTGAGTCATTCAATCGCTTCTAATATTGTCCCAGAAATGTTGGAAAAAAGAAGCATGATATCCATCCTCACCCGGGGCCTTATTCTTCCCTATGGCAAAAATGGCATATTTAACCTCCTCCATAGAGGGACAAGAAGTACAATCAATTTTCTGGCTGGAAAGAATATTAGGCGGGTGATTACTTAAGCTTGACGAAAAGAGTGATTTATAGTAATCTAGAAAAACCGAGCTGATGTCCTCAAGAGATGAAAAGGATTCGCCCACCTCATTTTTTTATTGAAACAATCCTATTTTGCTTACGTCTAATTATCGTTGAGAGGTGGAAGAAATGAGTGTTTTTATCCCCTAGCATTAGCCAATTTGTGCATGATCTACACTGCCAGTAGCTCTCCTCTTGATTGAGAAGATGCTCAAACTTAATTTGGAGTTCATTTTCTAAGTCAAACAAAAAAGAGTTGCAGGGATCATTTTCTAAAGCAAGTTGAATCTCGTTTAAGCGGGCCTGGGTCCTTTTCTTATCTCTTGAAAAATTATTAATTAAACCAGCCCAATTAGTGAGTGTGTCCGCTAGATTGAAGAGCTTTATGTCAAGATTTTGGGACAACCCAGCCCAAGTTTTAATCACAATTTCATCAAGCATGGGCTCAAAAAACCAACTGGGCTCAATCTTAAAGAATTTTTTATAAGGGGCCGGAGGGGAGGGTCTGAAATTAATAAATATGGTGTTGTGGTCAAAGGACAAACGAGGCAGGGTTTGGGCTACAGCAAGGGGGTATTGTAACATCCAATCTGGGGAGGCCCAGCAGCGATCTAGGCGTTCGAAAATTGGTCGTTTTTCCTCTTATTAAATCAGGTGAACTTGTTTCCCACGAAACCCAGGTCTGTAAGATTACACTTCTCCATTGTTTCCCTATAAGCCATCATATTACATAATTTGGGTTGATTTCCTCCCACTTTTTCATGGTTAAAGGTGATCTCGTTAAAATCTCCAATAACCAACAAAGGTAAGCTGATGTTATGGGATTTTTTTATTAAGTTATCCCACATTTCCATACTACCTTTGTGTTTAGTATTTGCGTAAATAATAGATAAATAGAAGGAGGTTGTAGGGTTTACCTGAATAACTTCATGTAGTGCACGGGGTTCTCTTTCTACTGTAATAAAGGAATGAAGTCCCTTATACCAGAGGATTAAGATTCCGCCCGAGTACCCAGCCGGCTCGACGGTCACATAGGAGTTGAAAGGCAATGATTCCACCACATCTTCCATATCTGTATTAGCAACTTTGGTTTCCGTAATCGCAACAAACATCGGGTCATGGTCCCTAATCAACTGTCTGATGTTCCTCCTAGACCCTTACCTAGCTACTCCCCTAGCATTCCATAGAAGTATTGACATTCCGAGGTTTGGTGGGGGAAAACTCAGTATCTCTGCCATAATTTCCGGTGGGGTTGAGTGGCTTGGCGCCACCATCCTCCCCGCTACGGAGATGAATACAATTTCGCTGTTTATCTTCATGTTCATCCCGGACATTCTTTCTCCCGTTTTCTTGCAATGTCCCCATGCGCACTTTAGAGTTATTTGGTTGCATGGTTTTGTCAACCGAATCCATTTGATGTTGTCGGTTGCGCTTCCCGCTTGCACCATGAGCCAGTTCTTTGTAATTGATAGGGCTTTTTGTTCTCGTGGAAGAACGGGTGTGGGATCCGCCAGAAATTGTAACTCTCATGGTATCACTGCATAGTTAAGTCCCTTCCCAACTTCTTGGTCCACCATGTGATGATAATTCCCATTAGCTTTGATATCTTGCTGACATCCGAGAAACATGGAATGTGCGCTGGCACCATTCGATGTGGTTCTTCAGGATATACCATTTGCATCGTGAGATACATCTGTGGAGTGTTCTCTGGATTAAGGATTATCTCTCTTAACTCCCAAGGGTGGACTTTTGACCAATTGCTCATCATGTCCATTCTGAAGAAAAGTGTGCGATTGACCCAATTTTCCGGGAAGGTCATATAGGGTCTTGTATGAACTACGACTGAGGTTGCAGGGGACAGGATCACATGGATTGGGGTTGGGAATTTTATTGGGGGCATTAGTAAACCCCGAGTGTATGTGATGTCGGGCAGAAGTGGAGAGAGTCCCGGATCCTTCTCGTCCACCGGAAAAGGAGAAGCATGAATGCTAGAAAGGTGGTTTTTTTTGATTTTTTTTCGGGTAAGAAAGATAAAGGATGGGTAAAATTATCTAAAAGGAAGGAGGGTGGGTTTAAAGGTGAAGAGGTGATGTGAGAGGCAAGGAGAGGGGAAAAGAAGTTTGCGTGAATTAAGGGTGAGGTGCAAGGACCTCTGAATAGAAGTCCCATCTGAGGAGAAAGGTGGTTCGACGGTTGCAAGCTAGTCTGAAAAGGAACGATAGCTAAAGATTTCTTTTCCAATACATTGCAGGTCCCTTTTATTCCCCCAACATCCTACAATATTTTTTTGTATTGCTAAACGACGCCCTAGTTTCTCTATTAACGCCCTAAATATACCACAATAAATACAATGGCCCACCTTCATGTACTATACTCATTGGAATACCCCTCCATGTATACGAATAGCAAAATTCTACAATTATTAGTGACTAGTTTATATTGCCTAATATCACACACACATTGCACCAAGATCTGGAAACAAAAGACATAGATGGACTGCTCTCAAATCTCAATCATCTTCAACTAATTGATATTCTCTTCTGCCTTCAGGTTCTCTTTCTCAAAACTCTCTCTTTCATCTACCCCTTTCCTTCACTTCCTATCTACCCTCCACTTTCTCCCTTTCCCTGCACCACCACCACCACCATCACTGTCACAAAATTTCCGGCGAGCTGTTACAAAATTTCCGGCGAGCTTAACCCCGATAACCAAGAAACTGATTTTTTTTAAAAAAAAAAATGGTGAGGGCGTCCAGAGTAGACGCTCCACCACAGGTGCAGGCGCCTACCATGGACGCCTGCGCCTGTGGTGGGGCGTCTACTTTGGACGCCCTCACCATTTTTTAAAAAAAAAAAATTCAATTTTATTTTTCTCATAAATTTGAATCTTACTTTCTTTTTGTGAGATTTATTATGTGGATGTGATTTTTGTATTGTGGGATTTATTTTGTTTGGATGGCCGGTGGTGGGGCATGATTATTGCCGACAGTGACTCTAGTGGTGGGGCATGGTGATGGCCGACGGTGGCTCTAGTGGTGGGGGTGGAAGGAGTGGGAGTGAGGGGAAGGGAAGGGAAGATAAAGAAAAAGAAAGTATAATAAAAAGAAATAAAAAGGTATAAATACAGTATGAAAGTATGTATGTTAGGATGTTAGTAAGAAATTATAGGACGTCAAATAGCAAAACCCATATTTTTTTTCGTTGTCAGGAAGTGTTCAATAGTCCATTCATTTTCTCCACGACTGGAGGAGGGCCCACACGGCCTACAGTCCTTGAGTAACTCAAGCCAACTCCTCTGCCTCCTCCTCCACACATTCCCGTATCAGCACCACCATCAATCCGCCTTGTCCAGTCTACCACCACCGAATATGGCTACGACGCCATTTCACTCAACCTTACTTCCGAGTAAACTGAGCCCGAGTTCACTCAGCTCAACTCGTCGGAGAGTAGTATCCTCTCAGTGTAAGTGCAGCTCAGTTTCAGCTCTAAATAATGGTCCGATCCGAGTCAGGACCAGTTCCGTATCGCCGAGTTTTGGGACTCGGAGATGGGCTAAGATGGGAGACCACGATCAGAGATTGGAAAATGATTTCGGGGATGAACGATCCTCACTTAATTCTAAGGAAGATAGCCAGGTATATGTTGCACATTTGCTTTATTCTCTGTTTCATTATTAGCAAAAGATGTAGCAACTACATAAACTGTTACTTATTAGAACCTCTTTTTCAATTACAAAGTTAGCTATTATATTTTGAGGATATTAATTAATATATGAGGCATTACTTATAGTTTTGGAGTTACTTATTAGAATATTAAGCATTACTAATAATTTATTAGTTATAGGGGTTATTTATATAAATTGAAATTAAAAGGGAGTGCCAGCTAGACTTGCTGATAAGTTTTAAAAAGTTCTATTTTGTTTTAAGGTGTATTTCATTTACTTGAACCTAACGGGATATATATGAATTATTCTAAATTTAACTAAAATGATCATAAGTGGTTTGGATTTATTTTAACTTATTGAGTGTCAAATCTAAATTTATTAGACCAGCTTGTTTTTCTAAAGTCAAGAGAATGTACCCTTAATAAGGTTCATATAACACCTTATAATATATTTTCAATAAGTTTAAATAAATTTTGTATCAAATGAGTTCATGTAGAAATGAGGTGGGAAAAAAAAAATTGGTTTGGCACACTCCAATACTTTGGATAATATTGAGGATTGAAAGTATATCGACTTTTTTTTTTACATACATAAACAATATATGTACTTAATTGTCTATTATATGGTGTTGCAACTTGCAAGCTTTTACTAGTAATATTTTTAACTATTTATAATTTATTTGAAAATTAATATCAGAATAAGTTAGCAAATTTAGATACTATATTGATATTACTCATATTAGTAGTTACAAAGCCTGTGTGATGCACCCCCTTCAAGCTGGAACTGGGAACAAGACCCAGCTTGAAACAGAGAGAATGATGTTACTGACAAGACAAAGCTTTGGCGAACAAATCAGCTAATTGAGACTGACTGGAAACATGAGAAGTACTAAGGAAACCAACATCATCTTGTTTATATATGTAGTGGTAATCCCTTTTGATATGTTTTGCGCGCTCATGAAACATAAGATTATGTGCCAAATGATCTGCAGCCTTGTTATATTACAGTACACAGTACGAGAAGAGACACTGATTTGAACTTTTTAGAACTTCTCTAGTTTTTCTGAACTTGTTAACTTTTCTGAACTTTTTTGAACTAATTAAGCTGAAGAGAACAAACCCTTAGCTAGTCTTATAAACGTATGAAGTATGTAGTACTAGTAGTTAACATACATGCAATTGTCTAGTTGTCACTCCATTTGTAGAAAGGGAACCCATCCTAGTAGGGTGTCTCTTTTCCCTCGGACTTATTGGTTATTGGCTGCTTATGTAGTTATGTTATTTGGTTGCAAGTGGTTTTTATGTTAAAATAAATTTGCTTAATTACCTTGAACTTCTAGCCTATAATTCTCAAAATATTACATTACTCAACGCTCAACAGGAAGAGGGCGAACTTTTATCGCCAAAGATGAGGAGCAGTAGCCAGTACAATGATGGTACGACACCATTGCTGGAGGTGGAAGGAGAAGAAAGAAAATGGTGGGGGGGAATGATAGACTCCAAAGAAGCTAAGGAGCAAATACTTTATGCCTTGCCTATGGTGCTAACGAATGTGTGCTACTATCTCATTCCGCTGGTTTCTGTTATGTTTGCGGGTCATCTGGGTCAGCTTCAGCTTGCTGGTTCTACTCTTGCTAATTCTTGGGCTTATGTTACTGGTTTTGCGTTCATGGTCAGTAGTCGTACTACTTCTTCGTAATTATTTATATTATTGCTATTACTATTATTTGCTAATCCTGTGGTCCATATGCTAATGAACTATGAACATTGTTTGTGAATGTAGCTTGGTCTAAGTGGTGCACTTGAAACACTATGCGGGCAAGGGTATGGTGCAAAACTATACAAAATGCTGGGAATTTATCTTCAAGCATCATGTATAATTTCATTCTTTTTCGCCATATTAATATCAGCAATCTGGTGGTTTACTGAACCCATTCTGATTTTCCTACATCAAAACCCTGAAATCTCTAAAGAAGCAGCTACCTTCCTCAGATGTCTAATACCAGCAATTTTTGCCTTTGGGACCATCCAAAACATCTTGAGGTACCTCCAAACACAATATGTAGTTTGGCCTACTGTTGTGTGTTCTGTTGTGCCTTTGCTCTTGCATTTTGGTATCAACTATGTGTTGGTTTACTGCACCCCCCTCGGTTTTAGTGGCACCGCATTGGCTACTTCCATCACATTTTGGATTTCAGCCGTAATGCTTTTCTTTATGTGAACTATAGTAAATATTGCAAGCACACTTGGACTGGGATTACCAAGGAATCGTTTCATCATGTCATTGGCAACTTGAAATTGGCTTTACCTTCTGCTGCTATGGTCTGGTAAGTGGTGCAACTTTGATTTCCTTGTTGAGCTCTGTTCACATCAACTAAAAAATGTAATATATTCTATAACGTTGAGCTTAAATCAGGAAATGCAGATTTATGAGTAAAATCAGTTTGAACTTGTAAAATATCAGTAAACTACATAAGAGAAAAGCAATAACCAGCTTCAATTAGTAAAAAGAAACAAAAAATAAGTTCTAATCAGTAAAAATAAGTTTTCGTTACTATAAAAAATTTTACAATTTACCATAATGCTGGTTCTTTTTGTGAACTATTGCATAGATACAGTTTGGTTTGAACCAAGTGAACTAGTTAGTGAACAAGGTCGATATTTGTTTGTTTTTTAACATTTTTGTCCTTGTCTAACATGTGAATGTGTACATAATTTGAATGATGTCTCGATCAGTTTGGAGTATTGGGCATTTGAGATCTTGGTGTTGTTGGCTGGCCTGTTTCCGAACTCTGAAATAACCACTTCTTTAATTGCAATGTGGTAAGAATAATGGAATGTGACTCACCCTTTTCCTTAAGCTATAGCATAGATTTAACAACGTTAAACTCTTATGTGTGTGATAATCATTTTTCCTATCACCAGCGTTAATACAGAAGCAGCTGCTTTCAACTTTACATATGGCTTGAGTGCTGCAGCAAGGTACTTCCGTAATCTCAATAATAGTTTCTCTCAACTTTAATGCTAATACCAAAAGCTGGAACAAACGTTAATCTTTGATTCTTAACTTTTTGGTAGCACGAGGGTTTCAAATGAGCTTGGAGCAGGGAGGCCAAATCAAGCGAAGCATGCAATGGGTGTGACATTGAAGCTTTCAGTCCTGTTAACTTCTATTGTACTTCTTGCTCTAGGTTTTGGCCATGATGGTTGGGCAGGTTTCTTCAGCGATAGCACTGATATGATGCGTGCATTTGCTTCCATGACACCTTTGGTTTGCATTTCAATCTTTCTCGACTCCATTCAAGGCATTTTATCAGGTACTAAACCGTCAAAATTTTCATTTATCAATACAATCTTCGAGTACATTCACTATACATCCGAGTGTACCTAGAGCACTATACACCCCCTCACATTCTCCAGCATCTTGTGTAAACTTACTCTCGTGCTTGCTAAATTATATTGGTTTTGGCCTGTCAATAGCGGTGTGCAGGGGATGTGGCTGGCAGCATTTAGCTGTTTACATAAATTTGGGGACGTTCTACCTCATTGGCATGCCAATTGCATGCTTGCTTGCCTTCAAGTTCAATTTGTATGTCAAGGTAATACTACATCAATTCTCTCTTTTTGGCACTAAATTTGTACTAATTATTGATGAATGTGTACTAACTTAATTCCCTTTTTTATGTGCACTATTATTGGGTGATTTAGGGTTTGTGGGTTGGCTTGATATGTGGCCTCGTGGCTCAAAATATCTCTCTTTTTATAGTTACTCGATCCCAGAATTGGACTACATTTGGGCTTTCTCCTGATGGTAATGAAAAATTGGGCTTAGTATGATTGTACATTCTAATCCAATTCTGGGGATTAATTATGAGTACCTCCAATCAGATATACATTGTCGTCTAGATTATGGGTGAGAAACAAGCTCGAGTTCGTTGTATTTATTGGCTTCAATATAAAACTCTTACTTCTCACTTGTACTATGATGACGTATCTAGATTGGAGAGATGATATGGTATAGATTTTTTGTG
Organism: Beta vulgaris subsp. vulgaris; assembly: GCF_026745355.1. Lineage (NCBI taxonomy): Eukaryota > Viridiplantae > Streptophyta > Magnoliopsida > Caryophyllales > Amaranthaceae > Beta > Beta vulgaris. The sequence goes on from NC_079208.1 coordinate 37,976,558, forward strand.
TGTGTATGTAGAGAACCATATGATGTAAGTTGGATTTAGATGTGATTTGATGATTAATTGTCCATGTTGATCCCGAGCAAACCGTGGAAACTAGCAATGATGATTATTCAATGTATACATATTACGAGCCACATGCGGGAACTTCGAATAACTCACATGATTCCGTGCACGACGCAAATGAAGATTTAGATGAGACCTCAAAAGCATCTACTTCATTTAAATGGGAATTTCATAGCTTCTCCGAGTTCTCCCCTGTCTTCTATCATTATGTCTTGTTTTGCTTTTAGGTTAAAAGAAACACACCTTGTTATTTCATTTAGGTCCACTCACTTTCATATGTGTGTTCTTAATTTTATATTTGGCCCTATTGTCCATTATTATTTCTTTTCTTTAGGTTTCTCTTAATCTCTGTATATATATGTGCCTTGCATTGTTGATAGATATTAGGTTGTAAGATATATTATTCACTTTCTTCATTTATTTCAAATACACACAAAAAAATCATTGAGATGAGCATTGTCTTCTTCATCCTTCAGATAATAAATCATTATTTTATCACTACAGTTTTCATGGTATCATAGCACCATAACTAGCACTCGTCTTTATTTTTCCCACGTAAATCGTTTCTCATATTTACCTCTATTTTTTTGCTTCACCATTGGTCTAGTCATATCAATATTTCACCTACCTAAAAGCTGTTAATCTTTTTCACTCATCTATCATGACTGTCATATACTAGAACAAACACATAAATAGACTAATTTCAAACTCTTATCCTCCACCATGTGAACCACCCAAGTTATGTCCTTTCTCCTGAACTCCTTAATGACAACAATTATAATTAACCAATGGAGAAAACCTTGCATTATCTCCCTAAAAGACAAAAACAAACTCAGTTTCGTAACTAAAAAATGTCTTAAACTAAGCATTGCTTCACCCATCCTTAGCCAACGGGAGCGATGTGCCAACATGGTTATTTCTTCGCTAATCCATTCTATGACCAAGGATATAGCTTCAAGCATTTTGTATTATGGTTCCCTAGTAGCGACTTGGTCTGAACATGAGTTTCACTATACTCAAATGAGTGGAATAAAATATACAAGATTCACAAAGATATCACAAAAAACTTCTCTCAAAACAGCCTTTAAATCACTTACCAAGCTAAAAAATTTCCATGATGAATACATGGATCCCACTCACATACCACCACATGTACTTGCGATTCAACTAATTCATGACTAACATATTATGCACTTTCTCATGGGACTTAATGAACTATATAACACAACCGGGGGCAATCTCCTCATGAAAGTGCCTCTTCCCTATGTAAACCAAGCTTACCATGCACTTCTTGAGGAAGAAAGGCAGCAAGATATTACGGATGCTACTGTGGAACCAAAAGCATCGACTATGGCTTCTTTCAACAAGAAGTTTGAGCAAGGATTTAACAACAGATTTCAACTCAATGACTACCAAAAGGGGGAATAAACCGACACTGGTTACAGAGGAAACACGATGAAGAAGAATAACAATTATTATGACCATTGTAAAATACCCGCGACTCTCCACAAAAAGATGTTACATGTTGAATGATTACCCACTGAACTACAAGTTCAACAACAACAACGAAAAAGGCAAGAAAGTTGCAGCTTATTGTCATGGAGACACCACTTGAGAGTCGAGATGAAGAGGGTGAAGGTGGAAGTGCGAATGGGAAGCCTATGATCAGTCAAAGGCAATACAATCGTCTCATGGAAATGATCAACAAACAAAATCTGAACAACGGAATAAGCACAACTCCGCACAACTCCGCCACGACCATGCTCCCAGGTAAAGTCTTTTGCCCCTTGATTTCTATTACGCAACCCATATGGATTTTGAATAGTAGTGAAACCAATCATATAATCACTCACCTTTCATGTTTCATAAACTATAAGAAAATCACTAGTCCTTACAGTAACATTAGCACAGCCAACGACCATAAGCTGAAGTGAAACACATAGGGCAGTGTTCGTCTAAGACGACACAACCTCATTATGTATAATCTTCTACATGTTCTCGAATTTCACTTTAATCCCATCTCCGTCAATAAACTCACCTCTCGTTTAGGATGTAAAATCTTATTATCTTTTTCTACTTGTTTTCTCCACGATCGTTCCATAAGCATGGTTGTGCCTCTTAGTAAACACAAAAATGGACTAAACTATGTGGACTCAACCCGGAGAAAGAAGATGAAGTTGATAAGACCACTCTTGCTGCAAATAGCTCAGTTTTACCATTTTCAGAGGATAACACCCAAAAATATTGTAATGATGTTTCTTTTCCTATTACCTTAGACTATTTTGCTCAAAACTCTTTTTGTAATGTTTCAATGTTCCTACAAATTAAAAGTCCAATATTTTCATGTGGCATTTGCATTTGGGCATCTTCCATTTGATAAATTACATTTAAAACCTTGTTGGCCAGATGGCACATCAAGCACACATATTTTCCATGTGTTCCCACAAGCGTGTCGAACTTGACAATCCATACCCACTAGCTGCATTAAAACTATATCCCCTTTTAAACTCATTCACACCGATACTTGGGGTCCTTACAAATACCCAACTCATGCCGGTCACAATTTTTTGTTAACTATTGTGGATGATTACTTTCGTAGTACATGGACCCGTTTAATGCAATCCAAAACCAATATGATATTTGTTATCAAGTCCATTATCGGTTCTGCCTGAACACATTTTGACACAATAATTAAGACCACTAGAACCAACATGCCTTCAAATTATGTGAAGGCTATGCCAAAGAGTTTTATCCTTAACATGGAATAGAAAATCAAACTAGCATCCGAGACACCCCTCAACAAAACATAGTTGTTGAACGCAAACATCACCACCTTTTGAAGATAGCTAGGGCCCTACAATCAATTTCAATCTAATTTACCTATTAAATTTTGGGGATGATGTATTCTCACGGCCAATTAGCTCATAGATCGCTTTCCTCTCAAAAGTCTCAAACACGCAGCTCCTTTTGAGTTTTTTCTTAACAAAAAGCCAGAGTACCTTCATCTCCGTTATTTTGATTGTTTTTGCTTCGTTACCACTCTAAAAAAGGATCGCAATAAATTTTCTTCCCATGATAGGCCCTGCATTTTATAGGATATTCCTTCGAGCAAAAAGGGTACAAAGTCATGGACATTGGAACAGTCGCCCTGTTCACTAGTTGTGATGTGATATTTCATGGAAACATTTTCCCCTTAAATTTATTCAACCCTTCCCCACCTTCCCACTTTTATAAATTCTCTCCCTTGGACCATATTTATATACCTACCTCCACTCCACCTTTTCTTGATGTGACAACTCACCCCACAAATACACCTACTTTCCCTCATCCCCATGACCTCGACACTTCAATTAATACCCCCTCCTCTTACCCGTTACTCTAGCCCACCCCTCAAGACACTTACATTATCCTCCTTTAACTCACTTAGCCCCACCCTCCTCCACTCCTCTTTCTTTAATCCCTAGTTAACCCATTTCTTCCTTTTTACCCACAAATCTTCCTGACTCCACTCTCAATCGATCTTCCTGCACTCACAAACCACCCACCTATTTACAAGACTACGACACCACTATTCCCAACTCCCTCCTCATTGGTCATTGGTGAAAACTTGTCCAATTCTCTGCATTACGTAATAAGTTTCATGCATTGGTCTCTTCTGTTGCTTCTCACCATGAACCCAGGTCTTACAACAAAGTTGTTCTCCATACAAATGTGAGCTATCATGCAAGCCTAGCTTAATGCGTTACTAAAAAATCACACATGGGATTTAATTAACCTTCCCTAAGGTAATAAAGCCATCGGCAAACATTGGGTCTATGAGCTGAAATATGTAATGATGGCACCATTAACCGCTACAAAGTGCATTTAGTGGCTCGTGGCTTTTCTCAAATTCCTGGGGTGGGTTTCGATGAAAAGTTTTTCCTTATCGTCAAAATGACCACCATTTGCTATCTTATTTCTCTTGCTACTGCTCGGTCTTGGCCCTTACACCAATTGGATGTCAATAACGCCTTTTTTCACGATGAACTTCACGAAGCCAGCGAGTCATAATCCACATAACCAGGTATGCAAATTCAAAAAATCAATATATGGGCTAAAGCCAGCGAGTCATCAACGGTTCGCTGAACTCACTTGAGCTCTTCTCTTACATGGTTTCTCTCAAGTCCAAAAATGATTACTCCATGTTTGTCCAACGCCGTGATAATGATTTACTATCATCGTCTATGTTAACGGTCTCCTTATCATTGGTAACAAATCTTAACTCATCGACACTATCATATGTTACTTGGCTGCCAAATTCAGCATCAAGCATCTCATCAAGCCCGCTATTTCTTGGGATTCGAACTTGCCTACCTTCCTAAAGGAATCTCATTCACCCGTCATAAATTTACCCAAGAACTCTTTCATGATAGCGGTATCTCCCACTACAAATTTGTAGCCACTCCTTTCCCCCTCAACCAAAAACAAAATTATGAAAATAAAATAAAAGTAGTTTCTAGTTTTCTGTTGTCAATTTTTAAAATTAACATGTTTAGTATAAGTATGACTAATTTTAAGTTTAATATATTGTAGACATGTAATCTTGTCTCCCCAAATTAGTACCCGGTTATAGTACATATCATCGTCTGTAAGCGTGATTTTATCTGCTTACGCGGTGTGATCGCATAGTTGACTACCGCATTGTAAATGTTTTATTAAAAAAATGTTTTAGAAGTCGTCAACAAGTCTTTGGAGGAAGACTAAAAAAAACTTAGGAACATCTTTGGAATTTATCTAATGTAGATTTTCGCATCATGACTCCATGAATGGTCAAGAACCAAAGATTGAGTTCGGAGGTGAGAATACAAACACGGTCGTGAACCACGTTCGCCCATGGCTTGCCTCTACTAAATATCAATTCATGTAACAGCCCCCTTCATAGCTTACCTTAAATTAATTAAAAACTATATTTTCTAGCATCAGCGGAAGCAATATCAAAATTAAATAATACGGAGGTTGTCACTTGCTGGACTCAACCCATTAATAAGGCTGAATTGACTCTGCAAGCTAATCTTAAAAGAACATTCATCACACAAAAGATAAGTTAGTTATTACATGCCCAAAATAAGTTTATAACGTAAATTCGAACATTCTTCATAAAACAGAAGTAAGTCGCAAAATATGATCATGTTCAAGCTTGGATCCACTATGATAGTTGAGACATGACTTCACTACAGCTAACTCTTCCATCAGACTACCTTAGCTTGCTATTCCCTGCACAAGAGTCTACCCCCACCAGGACAGGTTCACAGAACAAAAGTCAGCTTACACTGGTATGCAAATCAACCCAATAAAAAAGGATTATGGTGGCTGAAAACAAGGAGTGTTCACACTCTAAAGGTGTTTTGCAAATCAATACGTTAAGGAAATGAACTGTTATGGTAAGAATACACAATCTAAATGCTCATAGGTTTATTGCAAACATCTACATACAAACACAAGTTGAAAATGTTTACTTTAGAGAGTCGGAAGAAGATAACACAATGAGGTGCATTAAGGTGCAACCTCCACACAATTTGGAGTTAAGCTCCTACTATTTTCTCGCTTGCAAGCTTTTATAGGACATGTCCTCTCACACATTACACACATTCCTCCTCACTACGCAAAATGGATTCACATTCTTTAATAATAAACACACTTACTAAAACGGTTTGTAAAAAAAAATCACATTAAAACTTAAGTTGTAAAAATTGATTCAAAGTTTGGTTAAGGATGGATTAATGGACTTAGGACAGTAGCTACATGATTTTAGGAATGCAAAAATAGTTTTAAAGAATCCACACAATTCGACCTAACCAAACATAAGAATAATTTAGTTTTGATGTGCGTAAAATGGTGATTTCGGACCTCATAAAGAAGAATACTTTGAATAGAATTTGATCCTCGATTATGATTGAGTAATATAAGTAAAACAAATCATGTTTAAGCTACTGTAAGTACCCACATACTATTGGAAATATTCCCCTTGAAAAGGTTATAGGAAATTAAGTATAGTTCATTCTTAAAATGTAGTTTATAAATGGTTTTCGAAACCCCTAATGTAATGTGGAAGGCCGTAGAAAATTCCTATGAAGGTATATCATGGACACTAAGTATTCTTTATCAAGAGTAACTAACAATAAGTTCAATGCAATCCTTTTTCGACATTGATAACATTATCAAGTAATATCACATAGAAAAACATGCCTTTAACAACACTTTTTAGTATAGAAATTCTACTTCCATCCTAAAAGATGTTCTTAGCTAATAACACATGTTGACCCTTGAGTTTTGAAGATGACCTAACCACAAAAGACATAGTATATTTTATTTATGTTGTTGCAAGGTAATTCATGCTCGAGCTAAGAGAACACTTGATTGAAGATTAAAGCGGAGAATTAATCAAGATCGAAGTAAAGATGTTCGAGAAATGAAGAATCAAGCATGGAATGAAGATTAGAATACATTAGGGTATTTATTAATCTTCTTGTTAAGGTTGAGTAATAGCTTTATTAAAGTTCGTGGTGAATTCTCAAAGGAACTTGGTTCTGTTCCCATGAAAGGAACAGACCTGGCACTATAGGAACAAGGCTTAGGAACAAGACTTAATAATTAGGGAACAAGACTTTAAAACTAATTTAGGAACTCTAAGTGACTAATATTGTGCGCCTAAGGTATTGTGTGCCCAATATAGTTGTTAGAGTTTTTAGGGATAATTTGACTAAGATCCATAATTTTAGGAAGTTAGTTTAAGTTTGTTAGGAAAAGATTTTAAATAGATTTTCTGATTTTAAAATATCTGATTTTCAAATCTTATCTTTTTAAAATATATATTTTATCTTTTATTTTTTAGATTTAGTTTTCGAAAAAAGAATAAATATATTATTTCCGGTTTTTAAGAGCTTCGGATTTTTCGAAATAAAAAATGTTTTCCGGTTTTTGTAAAAGATTTCGAAAAAGATATTTTTTCCTAAAAACTAGCTAAAAGATTTTATTTATTTATTTCCTAAATTCTAGCTTACACGCCTAAATGATTTACTGCTTCAAGTTTATGGAGTTAGTGGATTTAGTGGCATAAGTTAATTATCCTCCAAGTATTTAATTAAATTAAATAAGATTAATTATTCTCCAAGTTTGCAAAACCACGTACTTTGTTACTGCTTCTATGAATGAAGAGTAATGGTTAGTGGATGATGTACATGACTTAGAATAAATAATTTAATTTAATTAATTAATTAAAATCATGGAGAACATGTGATAATGGTCTAAGTTAGTGGAAATCATGTCTTGTCTTAAATGTCTATAAATAGCGCCTAATTCACTTGAGAAATTTGTCTGACATTAGTAAAAATGTGTCTGACTTAGTTAATTTGTCTTAAGTTATCTAAAGTGTCAGTGCCTTTCCTTAAGAGAATTCATACTTACATTAATCGAGTTTTATTACTCTTCCATTGTTTAAAAAGTGTATTTTTGAGAAAAAGGGTTTGAGTGAACTCTTGTAAGTGTGAGAAAGCTTTGAGTGAAGCAAGAGAAAGAGAAAGAGAAAGAGAAAGGAACTTCGAGTGAAGTTTGAGAGAAAACGTCAGTTGTTGGGAACTGTCGTTGGGAACTTGAGTTGAGTGACTTAAGTTGAGAATCGAGAGAAAAGTAATAGGTTGTAATCAGAGTTGTTTTGGCCTATTATAGTGGAAAGTTGTTTAAAATCCCTTGTGGTCGAGGTTGTTTCTTCCTACTAGGCCTAGGAAGTTTTTCCTCGTAAAATCTCTCGTGTTCCCATTGTTTGTTCCCAAGTTTACTTTTAATTCCGCAAAAAGTAGTGCTTATTCTCTCACTATAATTCACCCCCCCTCTTATAGTGCTCATATTATACAACAATTGGTATCAGAGCGGGAACTCTAATATTCAGGAAACCCTGTTGAGTTCAAGATCTTGAAAAATATGAATACTAGAGAGAAACTGGAAGAAGGGTACTCTACGCAGAGGCCACCAATGTTCAATGGTAAGTTTTACACTTACTGGAAGAACAGAATGGAGATCTTTATCAAAGCCGACAATACCAGGTATGGAGAGTCATAGAGGTAGGTGATTTTGAAGTCACTACCACTAATGACAAGAATGAGGTAATTCCTAAATCTATATCTGATTTTGATAAAGCTGATTTCGAAAAGATGGAAATTAATGCTCTTGCTATAAAATTGCTTCATTGTGGTCTTGGTCCTCATGAACACAATCGTGTCATGGGATGTAAAACCGCAAAACAAATTTGGGATCTTCTTGAAGTCACTCATGAAGGTACGAGTGAAGTTAAGAGATCAAAAATAGATCTTTTGATGAACCAATATGAACTTTTTCAAATGAAATCAAAAGAGTCTATCCAAATGTTTACACGCTTTACTAATATAATTAATGAGCTAACATCTCTTGGTAAAGTGATTACATCTGAGGAACAGGTACGAAAGGTCCTAAGGAGCCTTCCTAGGGATCGTTGGATGGCTAAGGTAACTGCCTTCAGGAAACTAAGGACTTTACTAAGTTCAATTTGGAACAACTTGCTGGTTCCCTCATGACTCATGAGTTGCAATTGGACAATGAGAATGGAGATATGTCCAAGCAAAAGTCGATTGCCTTAAAAGCTGATGAAAGTGAAGGCTCAGAAACAGATGAAGAAGAATCTGCTCTCATGGTCCGAAAATTCAAAAGAATGTTTAGGAACATGAAGAAAGGTGATTACAAAGGTAAGAATAAGAAATATTCTAACAAACTTGTTTGTCATAAGTGTGGCAGTTCTGAGCACTTCATCAAGGATTGTCCCCAATGGGAACAAGAAAAAGGCAAAGGAAGGGAACAGAGCAGAGATAGGAACAAAGAATACAAAAACTCCTATACTCGATCTGACATGAAGAAAGCTATGGTTGCTGCATGGGGAGACTCTGACTCTGAGGAAGAAGATGATCCTCAACCAAATGAGGAGACTGCAAACTTCTGTCTTATGGCTCTTGACAATTCCGAATCTGATGAAGAGATTGAATCTCTTGAGGCAAGTCTAGACACCATCAAAACTCGTCTTAATTCTTTAAGTAAAGAAAAATTATTTGAGTTTATTGTTGACGCTGTAAATGATTGCAAAGATGAAACCATTAAACTAAAACAATGTCAAAATGCTTTAAGTGTAGCAAAGGAACATACCTCTTGGCTTAAAGTGTTCGAGTTGATATTGAGAAAAGATTTTTCGAATTGTTTGACAAAAATCTTAAATTAAAAGAGGATTTCGAAAATCTTAAAAATGAGAACTACTTGTTGACCTTGAGTTGTCACAACTAAAAGAGTTTGTTCCTGAAGTAAGTTCATTTGACATTAAGTCAGTTCCCTTGCAAAGTTTCAAATCTGAAATAAACGAATTGAAAAATCATGTTTCATTTTTGGAAATTGAAAATAAGGAACTTGAAGGGGAACTGTACCAAATGAGAAATGAAAAGAAAATGCTACCTATTCCAAACTGGATTAAGAATCCTCAAACAAAACGAACTGAAGGTCTTGGTTTTAATCACAAAAAGAATTTGAAAAACCTAAAAAGAGAGTTGATTTACCAAGTGATAAAGTTTGTATGTTTTGTGGGAACACTGGTCATTTTAGGAACTCTTGTCCTAAAAGACTTGGACGAATCAATGAGAACTTGGAAACAAGTAAAGTAACTTGGAAAAAGAAATCTATTGTTCCTGAAGGAAAGGAACCCAAGAAAGATTGGGTTCCTAACTCTAACAATTAGTTTTCTTGCAGGTTGGAGTGAGGGGGAACAACACATGGTACCTAGACAGTGGTTGTTCTAAGCATATGACTGGAGATAAATCAAGATTTCTCTCACTCTCAGCCTACAATGGTGGAAGTGTGACTTTTGGTGACAACAAGAAAGGTAACATAGTTGCCATGGGCAAAGTTGGTAAGTCATCGTCACATTCCATAGAAAATGTGTTTCTAGTTGATGGATTAAAGCATAACTTGTTCCCAATTCTGTGATAGAGGGAACTGTGTGAAGTTTAATAGTGAAAAATGTTTGATAGTCAACAATAGCACAAAGGATATCATTTTGGAAGGAACAAGGAAAGGGAACACATATGTTGTGGATCTCAACCTTGTTCCCAAAAACAAATTCACATGCCTTAGTGTTATTGATGATGATTCATTCTTATGGCACAAGCGTCTAGGTCATGCTAGCTTTTCCTTGCTTGACAAACTGCGTTCTAAAGAACTAGTTTTAGGTTTACCCTCTACTAAGTTTCATTTAGATCATGTGTGTGATGCATGCGCAAAAGGCAAGCATGTTAGGTCCTCTTTCAAGTCCAAAAATGTGGTGAGTACCACAAGACCTTTAGAGTTAATACATATGGATTTATGTGGACCTATGAGGATACAAAGTAGAAGTGGAAAGAAATATGTGCTAGTAATTGTAGATGACTTCTCTAGATTTACTTGGGTTATTTTTCTTTCTAGCAAGGACGAGACTTATGATGAGTTCCTTGTCTTTGCAAAGAAAGTACAAAATTTGAGTGGTCATAAGTTACTTCACCTTAGATCCGACCATGGTAAAGAGTTTGAAAATTATAAGTTCGATGACTTTAGCAGAGACAATGGATTAGATCACAATTTCTCAGCCCCTAGAACACCTCAACAAAATGGTGTTGTTGAAAGGAAGAATAGAACACTAGAAGAGATGGCTAGGACTATGTTGATAGCTAGTGGACTTCCTAAAAACTTTTGGGCAGAAGCTGTGAATACTGCTTGTCACATTATAAATCGAGCCATGGTAAGACCTTTATTAAATAAAACCCTATGAGCTGTATTTTGGTAAAAAGCCCAATATTACATATTTCAGAACATTTGGATGTAAATGTTTTGTTCATAATAATGGGAAACAAAATATTGGAAAATTTGATGCTAGAAGTGAAGAAGCCATATTCTTAGGATATTCTTCTAGTAGCAAGGCTTATAGAGTGTATAATAAAAGGTCTATGTGTGTAGAAGAAAGTGTGCATGTTATTTTTGATGAAACAGATAAGTTTGATGCAAGCACACAGGTTGAAGATGACTTCGAAATAGGATTGACAAAAGACCTAAGTCTTATTGATGAGACTTTGGAAGACGAAGTCATGGGAACAAAGCCAAGGGAACAACATCCTGTTCCTGTTCCCAATGAGGAAGAAGAGGAACTAAGTGATGATGCACTAGTGAATGAATCCACTATTGTTGAACCTGGTTCCCAAGTACAGGAAATGAAGATGATCAAGGAAACCAAGTTTCCATCCAGGATTTCCAACCAAAGCCTTGGAAAACTCATCGTTCCCATCCTGTGGAACTAATAATCAGTGACATAAATAAGGGAACTCAAACGAGATCTCAATTGAAAAACTTTTGTGCTTTTCATGCTTTTCTTTCTATGTTGGAACCTAGGAATCATGAAGAAGCTCTCACTGATGCTGATTGGATCGTAGCAATGCAGGATGAACTTCATCAATTTGAAAGAAACAAAGTTTGGCACCTTGAACCTAAGCCTAAACATAACAAGGTTATTGGTTTAAGTGGGTGTTTCGAAACAAATTAGATGAGTTCGGAACTATCATAAGAAACAAGGCCAGGTTAGTTGTGAAAGGATACAATCAACAGGAAGGCATTGATTATGAAGAAACTTTTGCTCCAGTTGCAAGATTGGAAGCAATTAGAATCTTCATAGCTTTTGCTGCCTTCATGGGTTTCAAATTGTATCAAATGGATGTAAAATGTGCTTTTCTAAATGGTTATCTTAATGAGGAGGTATTTGTAGAACAACCTCCAGGTTTTGAAAATAAAGAATTTCCTAATCATGTCTTTAAGCTTGACAAAGCTCTTTATGGGTTAAAGCAAGCTCCAAGAGCATGGTATGAAAGACTTTCTAAGTTCCTTCTTGAAAATGAGTTTAAAAGAGGAAAATTGGATCGAACCTTGTTTTTAAAATCAAAAGGAAAACATTTATTAGTTGTTCAAATATATGTTGATGATATTATATTTGGTGCTACTAATGAATCTTTGTGCAAGGACTTTGCTAATCTCATGAGTAAAGAATTTGAAATGAGTATGATGGGTGAGCTCAACTTCTTCTTGGGGTTGCAAATCAAGCAAACAGAAGAAGGAATCTACATTCATCAACAAAAGTACATAAAGGAACTATTGAAAAAGTATGGTTTGGAAGCATCCAAAGTTAATCATACACCTATGGGAATCTCAACCAGATTGGATGAAGATTCTATAGGAACAAGTGTGGATCAAACCAAATATCGAGGTATGATTGGCTCATTACTATATCTAACTGCAAGTCGTCCTGATATTGCTTTCAGTGTAGGATTATGTGCAAGGTTTCAAGCCAATCCAAAGGAATCTCATCTCACAGCTGTGAAGAGAATCCTAAGATACCTCAAGGGAACAGATGATTTAAGCCTATTCTATTCGAGGAGTGATACCTTTGAATTGAAAGGATTTGCGGATGCTGACTATGCAGGAGATCTGGTCAATAGAAAGAGTACATCAGGTATGGTTCAGTTCCTTAGTCATAGTTTAGTTTCTTGGAGCACCAAGAAGCAAAACACAGTTGCTTTATCTACAGCAGAGGCTGAATATGTTGCAGCAGCAGCATGTTGTTCCCAAATGCTATGGATAAAACAACAACTACGTGACTATGGAATCTACTTTGAATGTGTTCCCATCTATTGTGATAATACTAGTGCTATTAGTATTTCTAAAGATCCCGTACACCATTCAAGAGTCAAACACATCCATATTAGGCATCACTTTCTGAAAGATAATGTAGAAAAGGGTCTTATTAAAATGGAATTCTGTGAGACTGAACGTCAAATTGCAGATATCTTGACAAAACCCTTAAATAGAGATAGGTTTGAGAAATTGAGACTTGAACTTGGCTTAATTAAATTGAAATGATTGCTACATTATTCCCCTTTGTGTTAATTCTTTGGCATTATGTCTTGATGTGCATTTTTGATGTTTTTATTTGCTTAAATACATCACAATTCTTATATGATTATTTCATATGTATAAGTAAAAATGTCTGAAAACTGCTCACCAATGTCCAATAATATTCCCCTTATTGTTCATAGGACAATTCTATGCCTTAAGTGATAACAAAGGATTAAAAGAATTAATGGAGTTCCAAAGTAGCAAAATTTCATTGTTCCCATTCACTGTTCCCAAACGCTGTTCCCAATTCCCAGCGTATTAGAGTTAGATTTTTTTCTTTTCAAAATTCGAAAAACCAAAAATATTTTGTTCAGATTTTATTTCCTAAAAAATCTGATTTTTCCTTATATCTCTCAAGTTAGTTGAAAATTCTTTTAAGATTTTTTTTCTTAAACACGTGTAAATACACGGTTTTATGGTATTCTTTCCTTAAAACAAAACAAATTTTTTTCCTTCCTTCTCATAAAACCGAAAATTACTCCACAAAATATGACTACCAAAAACACTCATCACTCTCTCTCCTCCCACAAAGCCGAAAAACCCTCTCCTTCATCCTCTAAAATTGAATCACCAACACCCATGGATATTTCTCCCAATTCTTCATCAAGAATTCTAAGGAAAAGGAAGAAACAAGAAGAATCGGTTGAAATGGAGGTTGAAGAAGCTCATGCAACTAGTGAGGGGGAATCAGATGTTCCCGAGAGAGGAACAACTCGGTTGTTCGAAAAAATTCCACGGCAACTAGGTATGTGCATGGACTTTTTATTGATGTTTCTTGGTGCAAAAGAGTAAACTTTCGTCAATTACTTAATATGATTAAGTTTCAAGGTTGGGAAAATCTTTTTGTGAAATGTTATGGAAATAGTTTGATTCCTAAATTGATGGACGAATTTTGTGAAAACTTTTCCATGGATGAAGAAGGAAATTGTTCCACTTGGTGAAAGGAACTCAAATTGATTTTAATGCTAAAAGTTTGGGTAAACTGCTTGGTGTTCCCGTGAGAGGAACAGATGTTATTTCAAGAAACAACGTGGTTCCTATCCATTTTCGGACATTTCCTTTGATCAATTGATTGTTAAGTATGGAGGTAAAAAGGGAAAAAACATTTCTTGACCATAATCTTCTTTCCCCTTATCATAAAATTTTGTTTCACATCCTCAAGAAAGCTTTATTGCCTCGCTTTCCAAACGTGCTCAAGTTAGCATGTTGGATTTAATTTACATTCATTGTCTTGCTTCTCACAAACACATAAACTTTCCTTCGTTAATGATTCAACATTTGAGTCATTGCATTGAAAATGGATTTGTTGTTGGCTATGGAGCCTTAGTAACCGAAATTCTACTTAAGTTTAAAGTGAAAATTTCGGGAACTCAGTCCATAAGTGTGTCCACGGGAAATATGTTGAATGTGCGTGCCTTGAATAACTTAAATGTTTGTGTTGTGAATGGAGAAGTTATTAAGGGCCGTGCTAATCTTGATGATGATGAGGATGATGATGATGTGGATGATGAAGTGGAAGAAGAAGAAGAAGAAGAAAAAGAAGTTGAAGAGAAGAAAATCGAAAAAGAAAAAGAAAAGAAAAATCAAAAAGAAAGAAAATTGAAAAAGAAAAAGAAGAAAACTAAAAGAAAGGGAAGAAGGTGGTTGATGAGGTGGTAAACCGGTTATGAAGAGCACTAGAGCTAGTCAAAGGGTTCAAAATATGAAAGTGCTTAATTTTCCTATACTTGATGGCGAAGAAAGTTGTGAGGAAGATGAAGTAAAGGTGATTGATAGGGAAGATTATGAATCTAACCTACCTCCTTCTAGGGAACCGACTCCTGTTCCCATGGAAACCAATCCTCCTTTTCCTCCATCTCCACAAAAATCTGCCTCACCCTCTACCCTAGCACCACAAGATGATAATCCCTCCCTCTACCTCAAAACCCTCCTGTTCTGTTCCTAAAGCTAAGGAAACAGTTGGTGTTCCCATTCTAGAGGAACAACCTGCTGTTCCCAAACCAAAGGAACAAACCGAAAACCCCAAGCCTTCTCAAGCTCCCTCGACTTCTCAAAATCCTACCATTGGTTCTACATATACTCTAGCTCATGCTAGAAGGTTGGATTCTTTGTTTTCCTTGGTTATGGGTCATTCGGAAGCAATGATGGAGTTTGCTACGGAAGCTAAGGATTTAAATGGGTTGGTAAAAGGGGTTATGAGCAAAGTTGACAAAGCCTTGGATGGACAACAAGAGATAATGGCTAGGCTTGGTGAACTTTCTTCCTCGATTCATGCTATGAACTCAAGATTGTTGAAGTTGGAAGAAATTGTGCTCAAGGGAATGATACAATGGCCGAAAATCATCAAGAAGTGATGGCAAAGCTTCATGATGTGGTGGAAGAAGTAGAACAACCTCCCTCTCCTAAACCATAAACTTTTCTCATTTAGCTTGTTTTATTTTGTGTGGGAACATGAACTTTGTTTAATTTTGTCTTTTCTATCCTTCTCCTTTAATCATGCTACAATGGAACTTCTTGGTTTGCTTAATTCTAAGTTTGATCTTTTTGCATGTGTGCGTCTAAATGAATGGCTAATATTCTTGGATTGCGGTTTTTGAGAGTTGAATGCTTTATTTGCTTATACTAACCAACTTATTTCTTACAAGTTTGGTGGTGTGATGTGTTTAGTGAATATAATTCATCTTTTGAAATCGTGGACTATGTTTTTGAAGATGCCAAAGGGGGAAAGATAAGGCAAATCAGAGTAAATTTTTTTTGTCATGAATTATGTTCTCATATTTCGACTTTACAAAATAAAATAACGAGTCTATAATACTTAATTTAACTTGGTTACATACTTTGTTAAAATTATTTTTATATGACTTATATATATATTATTTTTAGTATATGCCTTTTGTTGCCATCTTCAAAAAGGGGGAAATTGTTGACCCTTGAGTTTTGAAGATGACCTAACCACAAAAGACATAGTATATTTTATTTATGTTGTTGCAAGGTAATTCATGCTCGAGCTAAGAGAATACTTGATTGAAGATTAAAGCGGAGAATTAATCAAGATCGAAGTAAAGATGTTCGAGAAATGAAGAATCAAGCATGGAATGAAGATTAGAATACATTAGGGTATTTATTAATCTTCTTGTTAAGGTTGAGTAATAGCTTTATTAAGTTCGTGGTGAATTCTCAAAGGAACTTGGTTCTGTTCCCATGAAAGGAACAGACCTGGCACTATAGGAACAAGGCTTAGGAACAAGACTTAATAATTAGGGAACAAGACTTTAAAACTAATTTAGGAACTCTAAGTGACTAATATTGTGCGCCTAAGGATTTGTGTGCCCAATATAGTTGTTAGAGTTTTTAGGGATAATTTGACTAAGATCCATAATTTTAGGAAGTTAGTTTAAGTTTGTTAGGAAAAGATTTTAAATAGATTTTCTGATTTTAAAATATCTGATTTTCAAATCTTATCTTTTTAAAATATATATTTTATCTAATTTTTAGATTTAGTTTTCGAAAAGAATAAATATATTATTTCCGGTTTTTAAGAGTTTCGGATTTTTTGAAATAAAAATCTGTTTTCCGATTTTTGTAAAAAGATTTCGAAAAAGATTTTTTCCTAAAAATTAGCTAAAGGATTTTTTATTTATTTCCTAAATTCTAGCTTACACGCCTAAAGTGATTTACTGCTTCAAGTTTATGGAGTTAGTGGATTTAGTGGCTAAGTTAATTATCCTCCAAGTATTTAATTAAATTAAATAAGATTAATTATTCTCCAAGTTTGCAAAACCACGTACATTTGTTACTGCTTCTATGAATGAAGTAATGGAGTTAGTGGATGATTACATGACTTAGAATAAATAATTTAATTTAATTAATTAATTAGAAATCATGGAGAACATGTGATAATTCTAAGTTAGTGGAAATCATGTCTTGTCTTAATGGTCTATAAATAGCGCCTAATTCACTTGAGAAAATGTGTCTGACTTTTATTAGTCACACCAAATGTGTGTCTGACTTAGTTAATTTGTCTTAAGTTATCTAAAGTGTCAGTGCCTTTCCTTAAGAGAATTCATACTTACATTAATCGAGTTTTCATTACTCTTCCTTGTTTTATAAGTGTATTTTTGGAAAAAGGGTTTGAGTGAACTCTTGTAAGTGTGAGAAAGCTTTGAGTGAAGCAAGAGAAAGAGAAAGAGAAAGAGAAAGGAACTTCGAGTGAAGTTTGAGAGAAAACGTCAGTTGTTGGGAACTGTCGTTGGGAACTTGAGTTGAGTGACTTAAGTTGAGAATCGAGAGAAAAGTAATAGGTTGTAATCAGAGTTGTTTTGGCCTATTATAGTGGAAAGTTGTTTAAAATCCCTTGTGGTCGAGGTTGTTTCCTCGTAAAATCTCTCGTGTTCCCATTGTTTGTTCCCAAGTTTACTTTTAATTCCGCAAAAAGTAGTGCTTATTCTCTCACTATAATTCACCCCCCCTCTTATAGTGCTCATATTATACAACAACACACATGCATATGATAACCGAATATCATCCAACCTACTTCCTAGTTACCAAAAATCCATCCAAAATACCAATATTCACAATCCTTTACCAAACCGAGTAAAATCCACATACTATCCTTCTTAAGGTAAGAAAAGAAACCCCTTTTCATTTGTTGTTTCATCATGCAAAGGGTTATACTTATAGGTCACCAAAATACAGAATTCAATAGTCATTCAAACCAAAAATTCGACCTCAAATTCGTTCCCAAATAAATTTAGTAATTTCCATAATACTTAACCTCCAAAAAGGGATTGAATTTGCATACCTTAACTTGTAAATGGTGTAACTCGACTTCTCCTAGTCCTTTGGATGAGATTTTTACTTATTTTGAATCCTTAAACACCTATTTACATCCACACAAAAATCATAAGGATTTACCTAAGAGAAGTACTTCAATTTACCCAAATAATTCAACATACCTACTGATTTTCTGGTTGAGGAAGATGTCTCTTTTTCTTGAACTTCTTGACCTTGAACGAATGATTTCTTGGCTACCCAGTGTGCTCCTATATGTATATAATGAAGATCAGGTCTTGCATGCAGGAGTTATTGAAGAAAATTTCGAGAAAACACAAGCAGAGGTGAGCTCTGATGTTACCACCAGAAATGGCGTGTAGGGGAGGAAAGAGAAATGAGTTTTGGGCAGAGGTTTTGTGATTGAGTTTGGTGATGAACTTATGTGAAATATGGAGGTGTATGTGAGGAAGGTATAAGTACATCTTTCCAGCCTTGGTCGACACAGTTAAGTGGGTTAATATGGTTCCATTCCACTTTGTGCATTTTAAACAATTTCCAGCTCTTCTCTTTGG
This sequence comes from Beta vulgaris subsp. vulgaris, assembly GCF_026745355.1. Lineage (NCBI taxonomy): Eukaryota > Viridiplantae > Streptophyta > Magnoliopsida > Caryophyllales > Amaranthaceae > Beta > Beta vulgaris. The sequence goes on from NC_079208.1 coordinate 37,994,980, forward strand.
TCAAACATGACTTCAAATCTTTTATTATACCATATGCTAGTGATCTAACTTTTCACAAGATGATTATTTCACCCCAAATATCCACAACATATCCTCTCTTGATTTATTTAAACCCATATATTAAGGAAACTCTAAAAATCCATTATATTAAGCATAACCGTTAATTTGCTTAATAGTTGAAACATAGTTCCTATCTTCCAATAGTTCTCAATTTTCACAATTCAACTTCCTAAAATAATATATCGATTCTAAGTGTTCACATGTAACTAATAATATTATTATTTTTATATATTTTCTTCTAAGCACTAATTACACGCAAGCACAATCTATTTTTACATACAACTTATCATACGTATTATCTACGTACGATCACATTAATTTCCACGATTTAGGTTACTTGATCATATACTAATCCCTCATTATTTACCGGCTATTACAATTCATATCAAAGTTTATGCAAAAAATCGACCATATAATATTTTCATGCACCCTAAAAAATTAGTCTGGATTGGTTCATTAAACACATAAAAAAAACTACTTTTTATTGACACGATATTAAGCAATCAAATATCGGGTTTCTAACAGGTTGTCGAAATTATGTGATTAATGTAAGAATATATTTTTAAGTCTTGATTAACAATAATAACATGTTGGTGATGAAAGTATAAGCAAGACAATCATGAAAATATATAAGAAAATAAGGAGAAAGAGTACAAGTTAGAATCTATAAAAGAACGGTTTTTTTTAGTAAAGATCTACTTCATGACAAAATCGTCGGTAACTTCAATAAAATAAATAAGGAAATAAATATTTAAGGACCCTCGACATTATACATGTGTGCCTTGGGTCTGAGGGAACAACAACCTTCTAGAGGAGCAATTGTGAATCATTTCAAGAAAAACTTGTGAAGATCGATCAAAGTAAAAGTATGTATTTATGTGGTATAGCATGAAAGTATAAAAAATATGAGAGTATGAAAGTGCTTTTCGCCTTGAGAGATCGTGAGTATTCGGGTGCCAAAAGTGTATCAAATCCGGAAATCATTAGCCTATTTATATATAATTTTTTTAAAAAAAATAATATATAAGAAATAAAATTATGCGCCTCGCAAAAGATCTCGCGACATGCAAAGTTGTGCATCACACGATAGGCCAGGTGTGCCACACACCGCATTGCGCTAAGCGCAATCCATGCGAGTGCGCCAGACACAAAGTGATGTGCGCGCCAGACGCAAAGCGATGTGCCACACGCAGAGCGATGCGCAACACGCAGATGTGATATGGACATATTTTTTATTTAACGTGATTTTCTATTTTTTTATCTTTATCAAATAATATATCGAAAATCCAAAAACCATCCATTTAAAAAGAAAAAAAAAATTTCAACAAAAAAAAAAACCTTATTTTATAATATCCTTGAAATATTTATTTATTTCTGAATTATTTATTAAAATAATAAAGAAATACAATTAATTATCATCAAAAAATATTTACCTTTCCAAAAGATTTGGCTCAAAATAATTTATTTATGGGCTTAGAATACAATTAATTATCAATAACAATTACTTGGGCTTTAAAACTTGATTCGAATACTTTATACAAATGAATGGCCTTTATGCTTTTAAAAAAGTTTTAGGCCCGACTTTTCGGATTGCTCTCCTCTTGGATCAAACTAATTAAGACTGCGACATGTTACATCATTGGGGCCTTAAATGGGGAGACACGATTATGTAGCTATAGATGCCCCCACTTTGACTGAGGTTTGTAAAATCGAAAGTCAAAGTATTCTTGTCGGGACGAAGAATGATTCTAAATGCTCTACAATCTAGGACCACTCTTTTAACATTGGTACCTGCAAAATAACCATAAGTTTGCATAAACTGACATGTATAAAAGGCATTTGCAAACAAGCATAAGTTTGCAAAATGAAAAAAAAAATCATGAGCTATGTATGGCTCATGTCGGTGTAGAGCTACGTCTCGCTCCAAGGATGATAGTTGGATGAAGACTAGTGCTGGATTTGACCGTTGTAATTGTCTTCAAGAACACGAACCATTTTGACGCTGGATTTTCTGTTGTCTCGGCCCATGATGGTTTATAGCTTCGCCCGCTCCAAGGGTAATATTGACTGAAGACTAAAGATGTATTTGACCGTTGTTGTTGTCTTCGGTAATACGAACCATATTAGCACTGGATTTTTTGTTGTGTTGGCTCGTAGATGTCATCGAAAATAACGATGGATTTGCTGCTGTCGATATCCTTGGAATTGGAACTAATGATGGATTTGCCGTTGTCAATGTTCTTCAGAAATAACACTCGTTTTACCATTGTTTATGCCCTCGCGATGCGCAAATGATTTCTCGCTCCGACGATCTTCTCAAATAAGGTGTGCATGCCTCAGCGGAATATAACGCTGGATTTACCATTGTCAATGTCTTCAGGATGCAGAAATGATCCTTCTAACGTTCTCCTTATATAGAGTTTGCACGCCTTGGCAGAATATAACTCGTATAAAGTTGTTCAGCACATGGATAGATATGCAGATAAACAATTATGGAACATGCATATTCCCCGTGATGTGGGTGTTACTACATGGATAGGAAATGATTTGACCTATAAAGAGTGACCTCTAATACTCTAGATATAAAGGTGCTTTCATGGGTATGTGACTCCACTACTAATATTAGGATCATATGACTAAGGATGAAGGATGCAAGGATTGACATAGTGTATGATGCGAAATAAAGGTATGTCTTGCAAATGCGAATATATGACACTAATGGAGCAATACGATACCTTATCGTTCCTTTAGAAGCTCAATTTTTCTCTCATCAAATAGTTTTAGAAAGAAAAGAAGTGAGAAACCCACAAGGATGATCCATGTACGTTATGTTTGATTCAAAATGTGTTATACAAGAATCTTCGATTTTAGTTTGCTACAGGCCTAAGTGAGACCATAAAATGTTAGGTCTCATAATCTTTTCTCGTATGGGTCTGGGGCCTACGATCTTTTGTATGGAATCGTAATGAAATCCTTATCAAGGTACATTTGGAGCCTATGATTTTCTGTTTGGACCAGTGATTAAGCCCCCCCCCCCCAACAAGATGGAGTTAATGCAGTATCAGACTTGATTTCTTGATCTTGAAGATATCTCGTCACTCTTAGTGGAAGTTTCGACCAACGATTCTATATAAGGTTCTTAAGGTGAAAAAGACAAGAAAGGCCAAAGAAAAGAACACTCGAAGGATAAGGCGCGGTCATAGGGTTGAGCGTTGAAAGGTTATGCTAAGGTTACTTAGAAGGTTATAATGCGGTTAAGAAAATAGCAAGGGATTAGAATAAGAAAAAGGTAGAGTCGTAATTAATTGACTCACGCAATAACACAGGATAATGATGCATGCTCAAATCTCATTCTAATTTTAAAGGTATGGGTGAGTATTTGAAATTCATGATTTGGTGATCTCCTTTTTCTCATGGGCGTAGACAAGCTTTAAAAAAATATTTTTTAAAATTACAATGATCGGCCGTCAAAAGAGGTTGCCTATATATCCATGATGGAATTAGGTTAGTTGTAGCTCTTAGCATATTAATTGGTGGCCGAGCATTTTGCTTGGAGCCATTTGTAATGAATATGAGATTGATTTGAAAGAGGTCTTTGGAAGGGATGAATAATCATGCAGGTTTGGTTTAGCTCGAAGCGTCGGACCTCAAGGTGAGGTTTCTTATGAATCTTTAGCAAAATCAGACCATTCTTAGTTCAGGTTAATGAATAGGAAGATGCCCTGACTTTTGCCTAAGTCGCCCTTATGGGTTTTTAACTTAGTGGGCTTTGGTTTATCTTTCGGGATACGATGCCGTTGTGGGTTGTTTATGAGAAGATTTATTACGCAGGTATGATTTGGCTTGTAATGGTTTTTGCTTAAGAAGGTCAAGGATAAAGTTGGAGATTTTGGGTTAAAGGTTAAAGGTTTGAAAGAAGTACATTTGACAAAGATTTGGGCTTATTTGCAACGCATATTTTTTAAAAATATTTTGCATTCTTTTTTTTCTTTGCTTCGATTTTTTTCTCTTTTTTCGATTTCTTTTTATTTATACTCTTGCCTTATTTTTTTCTCGTCTTTCTTGTTTGTTGTTGCTCTTATTTTTTCGTTTGCCCTTTACATTAAATTATTGTCAAATGCACTTCCCATGAGGTAGTTTGAAAGGAGAGGGAAATTATAGATGATAAGGATTGGTGAAATAGTTGTGGTGAAGGGACGGATGCCTCTTTTATGCTAATTTATTCATTGCCCTTTTTAGAAAAGTCAAGAAAATTAGAAATTTATTACCCTTTAAGACGACAATCGTGATTTTCGTTGATACTCGTTAAGGCAAGGTTAAGAAAAAAAATGAATAAATACTTATTTATTAATTGAAAATTATGAAGACAGGCAACAAGAGGGGAAATCATATATTAGACCCGACGGATAATAGAAATAAAACATAAAATGAAATTATAAATCCAGATACCCACATTGTGCGTAACAAGCGATCTTAAATCTGAGGCATTTTTGTAGTAGTAGAAATTTGAAGTCTCCCATCATCGATCATGTCCTGATAAGGCCTTGCGATGACATAACAATTGTCAGTCTTATGTCTATGGCCTCTATGGTACTTGCAATAAGCATCTTTGTCCTAATTTTAGCCCCCTTTTATCTTCGTCTGGATCTAGAGTAGGCGCAAGAGGAGAAAGTGTGCCTTTTGCGTGAAGGCGACTTATACCAAGTGAGGTATATTCTCTCTTGCGTTTTCTTCGAGGCCTGGTAGGAATCAATGTAGGTTTAGAAGGTATCTCACATGTTTTCTTTTTTTTCATAGATACTTGGGTGTTGGGTGAATCATCACTAATTCTTTTGCCTTCTCTGGAAAGAGACGAGCTTTCAGAGACTAATTTTATGGAAGGATTTATTAGTGGATTGTTTTGTATGATGTCATGCTACTCATTAATCCTTTTTTTATTAGTCGCTATTGCACCAAAACTATCTAGTGTCTTGTAATCTGCACAACGATTCTCTTGAAGAATGGTGTGGTTTGACTCTAGTATGACGACACATTCTACAAGATCTACTAGTGTACTTTCCATCTCAATAATTTGTTCTTGAAGAGTGCTTGACATGTTGTGTATTTCCTACAATGGATCATCAAGTGGGAGTTTAGAGAGAAAGTGATGATGGAGAAAGAGAAATGGAAAGAAGGAATCTATATTTAAAACAATTTCTAATTAAAAGTTGAGCTTCTTAGAAACAAATTACTATATACTAATTAAAGTAATGATTTTTTTGGTTTTTTTAGATGCAACGGATGGTTAAACCATCCCTAGAATGCATAAATTTTTTTTGGTTGCACCTAAACCTAATGCATGTATGCATGACTCAATCTACGTGTTTAAACCTATAAAGGCTGCCTACATATCCCAAAAGACGGAATCAGATTGCTTGTAGTTCAGACTACTAAATGTGGAATACATGTTATGAAATGAGTGGGGATGCAATAAGACTCCTAAATGCCTATAAACTCTAGTTATGCATGAAGTGTGTGAATGATGGAATGTCCAATGCAAAGGGATCCTAGTATGAATGCAGTCTTAATGGATTTCGAATTGTACGGACCTTAGAATCCTACGCTTAATAGACTTTTATTGACATAAACATTCTAAACTTATTAGACCTCTAAGGATGCCAGACTTAATATGCATGAGACTCTAGTGGACCTAAACTCTAAGATTTAGAATCGTATTATGCATAGATTTATATGGATTCTAGACTTCTAAAATGGATGGAATTCTAGAGAATAAAGACTCCTATTATGCATAGAAACCTATAGATTCTAGATTCCTAAGATGTGTGGACTCCTAATAGATTTACACTCCTATTATGCATGGACTTATATGAATTTTAGAATTCTAAGATGTTAAGAACTTTGACGACCCTAGAATTCTTAGATGGGTGAACCTAGACGAGGTTAAGAACCCTAAGATGCATAGAGTTGGGTAGAGTTAAGAACTCTAATTAAATGGAGTGAAAATGGATAGACCTAGACATATGTTGTGGACTTCTAATGGAATTATTACGAATCCAAAGTTGTCTTGATCGCTTATGTAAACGAGACTCGATAGTGATACGACTCAAAAAGAAGAAGAAAAATTGATCTTGATCTTTAAGAAATAGGTGAGATTTTTTTATTTTTGTTTTTGACACAAGGACTCTAAGAACGATCATGACTCTACATAAATGCAGATGGAAAAAATACATAATTGACCATTACGAGGGCTAAATCGAAAAACACATGAGATGTACATATTGCACGCCTCGCAACAACGATGCGCTTGGCGCGAAGCTTGTGCGTCTTGTGCAAAGCAGTGCCAGACGCAACTTAATGCGTTTGGCGCACTGCTCCCCGTCATGCTATTCGGCGATTTAGGCGAGGTTTGGCTAATTCTACATAGTTTCGGGATACGACGACCAACAAGACATTATAACAGACTTATTTACAAGCTTTATTGACGCACATGATAGCCGAATTAGCAATAGCATAAGACGTAGAGGTTGCGTGCTAGACAACAAGGTGAGCTCGGTGCGAAGGTTGTGGGCCACACGCACCTTTAATTTGTGCGTTTGGCGTACATCCCCCGACATGCATTTGTCAGTTCGCCAAAGGTTTTTGTCAATTTTGACGATCTTTTTTAGACGCGGTTTTAGATGCAATACATACTAAAGTTTTGACAAGTCAATAATATGAAAAATTGTAATCACAAGCAAATATCATATAACATGGATGCAAATGTTCTCAACCTAAACATCCAGTTCTACATTTTAACTATGGTCAGGTTTAGTTTAAGGCTAAAAAGGGTTCATGACTAAGGGATTGATCCCATGCTTCTTACCTTTACTTTAAAAGGTGGCCACGTGTAAGACGCATACCAGTTCTCAAGTTAGGAACAAGAAAACAATGCCATGGTTGGGTGGGTTTGCTTATGACTAAAATTCAACATTGTCGCTCAAGAAGCTTTCGGAAGGACAAAGCACAAATCCCCGAGGGTGGTCTCATGCAAGCATAGAAAATGCGTTGATAAGGCAAGGAATATTGTCCTTATAGTGGCTTAAATCAGTAGCCATGCATATGTAAAACAATATGTTATTCAAAGGTATTAAAAGATAATGAATCGTATTTTTGAAGTTTCACCCACTCATTTAAAAAAATTGTAAAAAAATCCTCCCCTCAAGTTGCCAAATTGTAGGCTTGATTTTATCCGCCTTCGTGGTTTGAGCTCGTATTTGACTACCCCATTGTAAATTTTTTATTAAATAACGTTTTAGAAGCCGCCAACAAGTCTTTGGAAGAAGACTCATAAACCTATTTGGATATTTATGAAACTTAGGGACGTCTTCGGACTTATCCAATTTAAATTTCCCCGTCATGACTCCATTGAGTTCAGAGGTGAGGTACAAACACAATCATGAACTATGTTCGCCCATTGTTGGCCTCTACTAAATATTTATTTATATCAAAGTTTATGCAAAAAAACAACCAAATAATATTTTCAAGCTTCCCAAAAATTAGTATAGATTAGTTCATTAAACACATAAATAATACTACTTTTTTAGTGACATGTTATTAAGCAATCAAAATTACTAGATTCCTTACATTTGTCCATATAAGAAGAAAGAGTAGAGATTACAAAATAAAGACTTTGTATTAAATATCTACATCATGGAAAAAAAACGTTAGTAACTTCAATAAAATAAATAGCAAAAAAAAGATAGATTTAAGGACCCTCAGCAATTTACCGTTGTGGTTTAGGTCTAAGCGAATAACAACCTTT